>NC_141137.1:98496673-98654365 GCF_053477565.2 Lygodium microphyllum | reverse complement strand
TGCTGATTGAACCTATTTTGTTGGTTATCGCCAGCACGTCCCATACCACGGCCTCTCAAGAGGATCTACCACGTCCTCTTCCTGAACTTGAGTAAAACGCTTGAACTTGTTCACCATTTTTTTCAGATGAGTCACCCTACATATTGATCTCTTTGATAATCATGAGAGAGATCAACTCATCAAAATCTGGAAATGGCTTCCATACATATACTGAAGTAACAAATAATTTCCATGTCTTCTCATTGTTAAGGCCACTCAAAGTGGATGAAACCAAATCATCATCATCAGGCATTGCATCAATCACTGCTAAAGCATCTGCAATGCTCCTCACCTTTAACACATACTCATTGATAGACATTTTTCCTTTCTTCAAGGCATTCAACTCTTGCTTGAGTTGAATCTTTCGTGCCTTTGTATTTACTGAAAATATATTTTCAAAAATTGTCCAAGCTGCATGTGAAGTTTTTGCATTCCTGATATGTCCCAACATCGTATTATCAATGACTGCAGATAACTAGTACATCACCTTTTTGTTTTTCGCATTCCATTCTTTCCATGCTTTTAATTCATCTGCAGTCGGAGGGATACCCAGCTCTGGCTCCTTTTCTTCACCTGAAACAAACTCATAAAGGCCCTTTCCAATGAGGAAGTTCGTCACACGGAACTTCCATGAAGGGTAGTTGTTCTTGTCGAGCTTCTCAATAATGGGATTTCCACTGTTCTTTGCCATTATCACAAACAAGGACACAACACAGTAAGCTAGTCTTCTGCAATCTTTCACAACACGTGCACATCAATACACCAAGTAACCTTTTTCACTGATTGCTCAATAGTGCATGTAATCTGCAATCTGTTTGTAGATAAACCTTATGTTTGCTTCTTGCAAACACCTCAAAAATTACAAATTCGAAATCTGTAACCTCTGCATCCACTTTCGATCAAAACAACCGAAATCACAGTGTACCCTGAAATTGTTGTCTGCAACCTTGCGGCTCTAAAATGGGGCCTGAAACGGCCTTAGACACCCAAAATAACTGCGAGCAAGCCCTAAAGGGCCAATCTGCAGAATATACAGTGCTCTGCTCACACACCAAATCTCACAGCAATCTGAGATTTTTGCTTGACCCTGCTTCTAGTGCCTCCACAGGCACTATCTAAGAGAGAGTGGAAGAATGTGAGAGCTTCTTACCCGTTGCTTTCTTGCTTGAGCCTTGCTTCTTCTCCTTCACTTCAGCCTTCGAAATCAGCCTCTGTCAATGGCATGACTCTGATACTATGTCAAGAATAGCGTGGTGGAGGGACTTGCTTGAGGTGCTGCGCCAAACACACACTGTATACATAAGAGGAGGCTCACTCAAGAACACAAGAAGAGAGATGGAGGCCAAAACGTTTTCTTGCTGATTTCTTCTTCTTCTTCCATATAATATATAATGTACACAAAGTATAGATAAGATACAACATAAAGAAAAGTGACCATCTAAGTCAAACAGTGCATAACTAACTATACTAATTGACTGGCACTATATCTTTGCTGGCTGTAGGTAGGTATAACAAACTAAATATAATAAGTGATGAGTCAGTGGCCACGTGAGTATCATAATGACCACCAACGTACTAAGTGTAGATGTGCGGACTCATCTAGCCAGGCGGTCCATCATCAATGTCCTCACGTGTTGAGCTTGCCATCTCAACACCCCACCCCAGAATGGCATGGCTGAACGCATGAATAGAACCATTCAGGAAAGGGTCCGTAGCATGCTTAGCCATGCTGGCTTACTGTAATACTTTTGGGCTGAGGCAGTAACTATTGTAGTGCATCTGATTAACAGGTCGCCTAGCAGTGGCATTGACTTTCAAGTTGCAGAGGAGGTATGGGCAGGCAAGCCCCCCTCTTATGATCATTTGCATGTCTTTGGATGTGAGGCATTCTGCCATGTGCCCAAGGAAAAACACAATAAGCTGGATCCTAAAAGTGTCAAATGCATTTTTGTTGGCTATGGAGATATATGAGAGATGGGTTACCGTCAATGGATCTGCAGCCATGATGTCATCTTTCATGAGGACAAAATGCATATGTAGCATGAGAAAGTGGTTGAGGTACGTAGAGTTATCTTTCAAGAGGAGCCACCTGCTCTTGTTCAGTCTGCTCCATGGCCAGCTAGACAATGTGCGGCATCACCTGATGCTCATGGCCCAAATACTAGACATGTTGATATGCTAGACAAGATATTGGTCAGGTAGCAGAGCCTAGGTTGAGGCATTCTACTAGAGATATACGACCTCCTGACCGTTTCGCGCCCTCTATGGATTATGTACTGGTTACAGATGCAGGAGAGCCTCTCACTTATGATGAGGCTATGCGTAGGGATGATTGTCACTCTTGGGAGAGGGCTATGCAGTCTAAACTTGACTCATTGCATAAGAATCCGACTTGGGATTTGGTTTCCTTGCCTCAGGGTAAGAACCCTTTGCCATGCAAGTGGGTGTATAAGCTGAAAAGTACCCTTGGATATCCCAAGCTGGCATACAAGACTCGATTGGTTGCTAAGGGTTTTAACCAGGAGCATACACAAGAATCGATTGGTTGCTAAGGGTTTTAAGTAGGAGCATGGTGTTGATTTTGATGAAGTCGTCTTTTCTCCTGTGGTCAAGATGACTACCCTACGCTTAGTCTTGGTCTTGGTTGCACAGCTTGACGTGGACTTGTACCAGATGGATGTCAAGATGGCTTTTCTACATGGGGACTTGCATGATGAGATTTACATGGAGCAGCCTAAGGGCTTTGTAGACCCTGGCAAGGAACACCTAGTGTGCAAGCTAAAGAAGAGTCTATATGGCTTGAAGCATGCACCTAGGGAATGATACCATAAGTTTGATGCATTCATGCATGTCACACGGCTACAGCCACAGTGCTATGGATCCGTGCTTGTACATGAAGAAAGCCCGTGACGGCCCTTTACTGATTTTGGTGCTCTATGTGGATGACATGCTTTTAGCAAGGACAATTCATGAGGAGCTAGATGCTCTAAAGGCTCAGCTCAAGAAGAGCTTTGAGATGAAAGATCTGGGACAGGCCTCTCATATACTTGGTATGCGCATTTCGCACGACAGATCTCAGGGACTACTCTATCTGTCACAGAGGGAGTATATTCATAAAGTCCTTGAGGACTTTTGCATGCAGGATGTTAAGCCTATTGGCTGTCCATTACCTTCTCATATGAAGGTTTCACAGGCCGATTATCCACAGACAGATGAGCAGAGGCCGAGATGGTCAAGATTCCCTATGCATCAGTCGTGGGTAGTCTTATGTATGCCATGATAGCCACCCGTCTAGATATTTCTTTTGCAATTAGGGTTGTGGCAGGTTAGATGGCTACACGTGGCAAGAAACATTGGAATGCCATGAAGGGTATCATGAGGTACCTGAAGGGCACAACCGATATGTGTCTTTGTTATGGCAGCTAAGATATAGGAGTCGTGGGGTACACTGACTCTGATTATGCAAGACATGCAGATAGTAGCAAGTCCACTCCTGCCTATGTGTTCATTTATGTTGGAGGGGCTATCTCTTGGATATCCAGGGCGTAGAAGTGTACGGCCCTTTCTACTCTACAGAGGCCGAGTATATTGCAGCCATAGAGGCTTGCAAGGAGGCTATCTAGTTAGGCTATTTGATTGCTAACCTTGGTATGACAGATGCTATGCCTACACTGCATTCGGATTCCATGAGTGCCATTCAGTTGGCCAAGAATCTGGTCTTTCATGTGAAGACAAAACATATTGAGATGAGGTATCACTTCATTCCCGAGGTCGTTGAGGACAGGTCTATTGATCTTGTCAAGATTCCGACTAAGTAGAATCCTGCAGAATTGCTCATGAAGAGCCTTACTACCGAGCGCTTTACCTTCCTCAAGAGATTGATGGGCATTGGATGAGATGACATCTTTTTCCTTATCTTGTTGTACATGTGTGTATGTTGTACTATCTTTTCTTTTTTCTCTCTCACTGGGAAAGATTCGTCTTTAAGTGGGAGGGTTGTTGGGGATAAAGGCGCCTTTGCCTAGCCACCCGTGTATTACTACACTGACAGTACCCGCCCACTGCACACTGCAGGTGGCGGGTGCTCATCACAGTCCACTTATTCTTTATTCTTTTAGTGATAGTTTGAATAAAGGAAGGCCCAGCCACACATTGTGGTGGTTGGAGTTCCCACTTTTTGAGTCTCTCTCTCTCTTGGCTCTTGCTCTCCATCCACCATAGCTCTCACCGCCAAGCTTCTTCCTCCTAGGTTCCACTTTCCTTTCAATCCTTCATGATTAGCAAATGGTCCTCATTCTCTCATCCCCTTGCTACCATCTAACACCCACATTGACACATAAAGCTATGTGTTGGGGTTGACTATTGCAGCCTTGTACCTTCAGCCATTGTAGTCACATTGTTTCTTCTCTCTCCTACATTCTCTCTTTGTCTCCTTCTTCTCTCCATATTTACTTTTCTCTTTTTATTGTGCACTCCCATAGCATTTCACAATCATTTAGGGTTTAAAAGAGATTCCAATGTTCAGAGAGTTTGGATGAGCAACTTGACATTCCTTTATTTAGGACACCATGTGTATAAAGATCACATGCTAATATAAAGGCTCCACTAAGTGATCCAATATGGTACACAAGTCTAGTAGGGTTAAACATGCTATTAAAATATTTGGTTTTGAAGATTATGCAGTTCACCATTATGCTTATATGATAAAGGTGGTTGAGGATATTGAGCCCACTTGTTTTGAGGATGCTATTGGTCATGCTCATTGGGATGTAGCAATAATGAGGAAATGGCCACATTAGAAGCTAGTAACACTTGGGATCTAGTACCATTGCCTAAGGCAAGAAAGCTATTGAGTGTAAGTGGATCTACAAAATCAAGCATAATACAAATGATTCTATTAGTAGGTATAAGACTAGGCTAGTTGCAAAAGGCTATGCTCAAACATATGGCATAGATTATGAAGAGATGTTCAATCCAATTGCTAGGATAGCAGCTATTAGATGTGTGTTTTCTTTGGTAGTAGCCAAATATTAGAGTTTATAGAAAATTGATATAAATAATGTCTTCTTGCATGGTGAATTGTAAGAAGAGGTGTTTATGGAGCATCTGGCAAGTTATGAGAATTTAGAGCATCCTAGATATGCATGTAGGTTAAAGAAAATGCTCTATGGGATGAAGCAAGCACTTATAGCATGGTCTGACAAGACATTGAAGAGTATCTTGTCAATATTGGCTTTTATATTTTTAATGCTAATCACTCACTTTATGTGAGAAAGTGAGTTGTAGGTTTGGTCATCATAGTCATCTATGTGGATGACTTGATTATTACAGGTGATAGTGACAATGGGATTGTTGAAGTCAAGGACCTTTTGAAGATGGAGTTTGAGATGAAGGATTTGGGGGAGCTAAGGTACTTTCTTGTTATTGAGATAATCGGATGTGATAATGGTATATGGCTATCCCAAAGGCAATATGGCTTGGATGTGTTGTCCAAGTATGGTATGACATCGTGTAAGCCTCTTTCAGTGTCATTGGAGCAAAATGTAAAGTTGAGTATTGATGTTTGGGATGGGATAGAAGACCCTACTATGTTTAAGAGGATAGCAGTGAGTTTGATTTACATGACTATCACAAGGCTAGATTTGAGTTACATTTTTGGTATTGTTAGTTAGTTTATGCTGATGTCTAGAAAACCTCATTTGAATGTAGTTAGACGCATATTGAGATATATGAAGTCCACTTTGCATTATGGACACTTTTTATGAGGTACATAAGAATATATACATGTTTGGATATATAAATATAGATTGGGATGGTAGCATGTCTAACAAAAGATCTATTAATAGATTCATTTTTTCCTTGGTGGTACAATAGTTATGTGGAGTAGCAAAAAGCAACATATAGTTGATTTTTTGAGACAAAGACGAAGTGTAGAGGTCTATGGTAGCATGTGAGGTGATATGGCTACAAAAGTTATTGGGTAATTTGGATGTATAGGGAGATGGTTTAGTTGTCATTCATTGTGACCACACGAGCAATATACAGTTAG
This sequence comes from Lygodium microphyllum, assembly GCF_053477565.2. Taxonomy (NCBI): domain Eukaryota; kingdom Viridiplantae; phylum Streptophyta; class Polypodiopsida; order Schizaeales; family Lygodiaceae; genus Lygodium; species Lygodium microphyllum. The sequence goes on along the minus strand of NC_141137.1, from coordinate 98,648,277 downwards.
ATAGGAACCCTATGCTAGGACAAAGTACATTGAGATGCATTACCACTTTGTGAGAGAGAAGGTACTTGTGGGGGAGATTGACTTGGTATATGTTAGCACATAGGATTGGATAGCTAACATTTTCATAAAGGCATTGGGTGCAGAGAAGCTTCAAAAATTTCAAATCTTACTTGGAGTTGCAAAGATATATTTGGGCTTGAGGGGAAGTGTTGAGATGCAAGCTCAATACATGCTGACATTGATGATGGATAGCCTAGTTAGATGGGTTCACACATCTATACTTAGCATGTTGATAGTCATTATGACTCGTACATGGCCACTGACTTATCACTTACTATATTTGGTTTATTGTGTCTACCTATAGCACCAATCAATTAGTATAGTCAGTTATGTAGTGTTTGGCTTAGTAGGCTACTTTACTTTATATTGTATCTTATCTATAATTTGTGTAGATTTTATTGTGTGTATAAGAAGAAAAAGAAACCAACAAGAAAACATTTTGGCCTTCATCCCTCTTCTTGTGTTCTTGAGTGTGCTTCTTCTTGTGTCTATGGTGTGCCTTTGACACGGTAGTTCAAACAAGTCCTCCCACCACATGAACCATAGTTGGGATTTGGTTTCCTTGCTTCACGGAAAGCATGCATGCCATGTAAATGGATGTATAAGCTAAATAGCATGCCTAGTTTTCCTTACCTAGCATATAAGGCCCATTTGGTCGCAAAGGATTTTTAATAGGAAAAGGGGGTTGATTTTGAGGAGATATTCTGTCCTCTTGTCAAGATAACTACCCTCTGCTTGGTTTTAGCCTTGGTTGCATAGTTAGATCTAGAATTATATCAAATGGATGTTAAGATGTCTTTTCTACATGGAGATCTACATGAGGATACTTATATGTAGCAATCTAAAGGTAGTGTGTAAGTTAAGGAAGAGTCTTTATGGAATTAAGTAGATGCCTAGGGAAGGGTATTATAATTTTGATGCCTTTGTGCATTCACAATCCTATACTCGTAGTATTATGAATCCATATCTTCACATAAAAAAGGGATGTGATGGTAGCCTTATCATTTTAGTACTCTATGTTGATGATATGCTGATTGTTGGGAGTGCTCATGATGAGTTGGATACTTTTAAGACTCAACTTAAGAGGAGATTTGATATAAAGGACATGGGGCATGCTTCTCATATACTTGGTATGTGTATTATATGTAATCGCTTAACGAAATTTCTCTTGTCGTAGAAGGAGTACACCCATAAGATACTTTAGTGATTCCATATGCAGGTGGTAACGAAGGGAGTGAGCCCTTAAGTGGAAGCAAGAGCTATGGTGGAAGAAGTAAGAGCAAGATATTAGATATGCTCAATGCTCCACCCTCGTAAGGTCCCACCAATGATCCATGGTGCTTTAAGTTGTAAGGCCTCCATTATGAGGAGAAGCCATGTGTGAGCACATAAATTAGGTGGGTCCTGACTTATATGTCAAATGAGGTCTATGTGATTGGATGAAAAAAAGGTGACCTTTGTGAATCTAACCTTTGGGTTAGATAGAGTAGTTATGCTGGTAGCAACTTGAGGCATAATGCATTGAGTTGTGGGGTGTGGGAGTTATCAGGGGCCCCTATTTTGGGATATGGGGGTAATGCTGAGCCATAGTAAAGGTAATATTCCCTAGGATATTCCTTGGATGACTAGGGAAGGTTCATAATATGGTTGGACATGTTGATCTGACTACCTTTGTGGGCTATAAAAGAAAGATTCCTCTAAAGACATCGTCAATCTATCTTTTATCAAATTAGAGTTCTTCTAGCTGTCCTTAAGCTCTTCGCCTATCATCTGTTTGGATCTACATCTAAGCTTCACAATGGAAGTACATGAGTGGATAGAGTCATCTTTGTATTAGTTTGTTTGAAATTAAAGTAGTCTCTGTTCTCATATTTGCTGTGTATTCTCTACTCCTTGCTTAGACTCTATCTGTTGTGCCGTGTAATTTCTACATGATATTAGAGCCCAAGGAGCTTTGAGGAGTAAAGAGTATGCAAGAGGCAAGGGATTCAACAATGAAGAGGAGAAATACTATATGTTGCATTAAGTAGTGGTATTGGTGCATTAGGTGGTGTTAAAAGCTGAAATGACTTGATTTTTGTTGTTTTTGAGGCTTGAATGGTTGATTTTTGATAGATTTTGAATTATTTTTAGTAGTTTTGGAAGTGTTTGAGATTTTTTTGGATAATGCTGATTATGTTTTGGAAGCTCATGATGTTTTTCAATAGAGATATGAGGCTCTGTGATGTTCTAATAGGTTATGATAGCTTCTGTTTTGTTTTGTTTTTTTTTTTGTATGAAGCATGGAGTAATGATTGATAAAGTTTGAGGTTTTTTGAAATCTCATTGAATGGTTTTTGATAGTTTGGAATAGTTTTAATATGAGTTATGTGGTTCTGATGCTTTCTATTGACTTTCTGTAGACCCTCTGTTGAGCTTCTGTAGAGCCTCTGTTCCTATTCTGTTCTGTTTTGTATGCCTTTGTAAATATTTTGTGGAATGTATGCAAGACTTTAGAAAAATTTTCTAGCCTTGGAAAGAGGTGAATATAAGTACAAAAGAGCTCGAGGAAGTGGAAGAAGCAGCTACTAAAGACTCAAGAGAAGACTGAAGTGAAGTGACAGTGATGAGCTGTGAAGAGTCACTATAGTGGCTTTGGTGACCTTTCATATCAGACACACCTTTTGGAAGAGGTATCCATGACCAAAGAAGGATTATTATGAGTTATTATTGAGTACTTTAGTGAGGAGATGATGTACTATTGATGGAGAGAGAGAGAGAGAGAGAGAGAGAGAGAGAGAGAGAGAGAGAGAGAGAGAGAGAGAGAGAGAGAGAGAGCATCCTATGAAAAACAATGTATCTATCTATGAGAGATTGTGAGAGAAAGATATGGAATATTTGAAAATGAATCATATGTGATATTTTTCCATTCAAAGTGGAGTATTCTTTTGTGTTTCGTATGTCTATCAAAGAATTCTATAAAGAATATGAAGAGAATGATAGATTTTGTTAAAGTTAAAGCCATGGGAGAATTGTTTCTGTGAAGTTGTGCGAAGATTTCTTGTTCATGGTGTTGTTTTCTTTGTTAAGAACATATAAAAGATGAAAAAGATAGTTGTTAATGTTACAAGATAGATTTCTTGCAATAGTGTTCCTTTTGGAGCTCCATGGTTTTGGTGTGCAACAGGGGAAAACTGCCATCAACAAGTATCAGAAGAGACTAAAAATGAAGGAAATGGCATTGCCAAGAAGATAATAATTCAATGGATGCTTGCAAAGTTCCTTCAACCACTGAAGAATTGGAGAGTCTTATTACCAAAGCCACTTTCAACAAGAATTTCATCCCACAATGGTGGAAACATATTACCATCATGATGTAGGTTCTATGTAGTGGACTATTTCCTCTTCCTGTTGAAGCAACAGAGACATGCATTTTGGTGGTAAATTGTTTAGGAACAAACTGAAGTGCAAAAATAGAGAGAATGATCATCCATGGGAGATCTAGCATTCATTGAGAAGTTTCCAGACATCATCAAGTGGGAGATCGTGAAAAAGCCTCAGGAGTCGTGGTCAGTGGAGGTTCATGAAAACAAGAAAGAAAAGAGTTGACATTTGTTCGTGGATGCTCAACAATAGGACACGTGGGATGCATGGTGCACTGACAATCTCCTATTTGTCCAATTAGCAACCCACTAAAAGTTGGTGGATAGAGTATCCTTCACAACATGCACTATTGAAACCATCAGAAGCTGGCATTACTATGATGATGGCACAACAACAATCCTCAGAAGAATGAGTTTTGATACCTTCATAACAGAATATCTCCCCCTCTGATGCAGTTTGAAAGCTGAATTCAGAGACGTAGAAAAGCAAGAAGTAGAAGAGATGTTGGCCAGAGAGTCCTCAAGTGAGTGAAGCCCTCTTTGATTCTGTTTTGTTGAGTATAGACCAGCTGGTTGGAGCCAACCCCTTGATGAATGACACAATCAAGAGACAAACACTAGAACGAGTCCAAAGGTACATGAGAAGAGAGAACAAAAAAATCAAGGCCAAGAACAAGCTTGCACAACAGAAGCCTTCTTTGATGCCTTAAAAGCACTCTTTACAGAAGTCCCCATGGTGACTCAAGGTCCCTTCCTAGTCAGATTCGTCCTGGAAATATTGATGACATGTGAATAGATGTAGTCCCATTGTCCATTTTTAAGAGAGAGTACAATGAAGATCATGATCTTCATGTAGCAGAGTTTATGGTAGCATGTGTGGCTAACAATGTCAAAACCCCTGAGCATTGGTTAGCAATATTCCTCGCCACTTTCAAAGGCGCGGTGTTTCAATGGTATGAGAGACAAATAACATGAACTTTTGGCACATGGGATGACTTGAAGTTGGCTTTCCTCACTAAATTCAGGCATGAAGGTTTTGAAGAGCGGATGCGAGAAGAGCTCATAAACTTAAGTCAGAGTCCTCTAGAGAAAGAGTAGAAGCTTATGTCTCGCGAATGGAATCCATACTGAAGAGATGGACCAACCATCATTTAGATGAAGGATTCCAAAAGGGAGTCTTCCTTAGAGGCCTACAACCAGAAGTTCAAAAGTTCATGGAATTGAGAAGACCAGGTGACTTGCAAGCTTCAGTGGAAGGTGCAAGACTGTATGATGAAGTTGGAAGCAAGGCTGTCGATGACTTCAGGAAGAGGAGTCTTACCTCCTCCCATGCCAGGAATGGTATATCCACCAAATGTAGTCCTGGGGAAAGTTCCCTACCCCTACCCCCAAATGTAAATAGTGCCGCAATACAGTGCACCTAATCCATAGTGGTTACTAATAGTGCCTCAAATGATGGTTCAACCACAACAACAGTGGCCTCAAACAGTTCCTCCAATGGCGATTCAACAATAGTGGAATCCTACTCACTGGAATCAACAACCCCAAGTCTCAACAGGAGCTCTGAATCAGAACCAGAATAGAGGACCCTCTAGCTCAACCCAACCAATGTATGTAGTGATTATAGAAGCTTCTCAAAACCCTACTACAAGTATTCCAAGAAGTGAAAATATGAAGGACTACCTATTCAATTTAATCACAAGTATCAAGAATGAGCTTATGGATGTGATTACAGAATAACTACATACCCTGAAGGTGAATACCACTGATATAACCACTCCTGTAGGGGGTGGGAGAGATGTGATGCGTTCTAATACATGGTGTGGAAAGTGCCATCAAGCAAGACATTTAGCTACTGAATGTACTAAAAAACCAACCATTTCTGGGGCCTTCTGTTCATACCATTTGAGGAAGAACCATACAGAGGATATATGCTCTTTGAAGGAGATGCACGGTAGAAGAAAGAAAGATGAAGAAGCAAGATTCAACTTGTTGGAATCCAAAACGATAATGCAGGACATTGGACCAAAGCGTGGACCAAATTCTAGGGAGTTTGGTCCTAATTTCGGTCCAAGGAGGTTCCCTCCTCAAAGTTACAGAGGACAAGAGTCTGGTAGTGGCCAGAGATCAAAGGTGGAGTGTTACAGATATGGAGAAAAGGGTCATATCTCATCAAACTATCTAGGCCCTAGAAGGTTTGTGGATTACAAGCCCTTATATAGTCAATGTTGCTTCTAATTTGGTGGAATTGGAAGTGGTCGCAATAACACATGCAAAGAAAGGAGAATCCATAGTTCCAAAAGAGAACGTTCTCTCTGCCGAGACAGTGAAGTTCAACCTTCCTAAGGAGAAACAAAATAGTGCAGCACATAACAATGTAGTAGAGAGCCCTACAGAGCCATAGAGAGTCACAGAGATAGTTGCAGGGATAGAACGAGAGGTCCAGGAGTAGAGGATGCCAAAGTACCTCCTCAAGGAGAAGAAGCACAAATGTTACCACTCCTAGAAGAAAAAAAAGGAAATATAAAAGTGGGTGTTGCCCCATTTCCTAGTTGATTGGAAAAGCCAATGGATCCTATCAAAGAATATGACTTGGTTAAAGACCTAGACACTTTTAAACTAAACTTAACATTTCGACAGTTGTTGATGTTGTCTCCTAGCTATAGAAAGAAATTCAAAGCATACTGACAAGAAGAAGAGGCCTAAGAATTTCTCCCTCTGTAGCAACCAAGTCTAACAGAGCCTCAGAACCCGTGAAGGAAGTAGATATGGCTAACACTTTCTTGGATCCAAGGACCACAGAGATTGATATATGGATTGAAGGATGCTTTATAGCAGATGCATTGATTGATGGAGGCTCATCAGTAAATATAATGACGGATGTGACAATGAAGGATCTAGGCTTGCAAGGAATGTAGCCTACATAATGGCTTATCAAATTGGCAAACCAAAGTAGAATCAAGCCTTTGGGCATTCTCCCATACGTAAAGACAACCTTCCCAGGAAGTGACTATTGTGGCTGTCATATCTTGTGGTCAAACCAAATTCCTATGGGACCTCATACCCTCTGTTGTTGGGAAGACCTTGGCTTTTTGAAGCAAGAGCAAGGATGCAGATTGGTTCAAAGGAACCCTAACCCTAAGTAGAGGACCCAACAAGGTAATGCTGAAGTTGTATGGATTGCAAAAAGACAATGGATCTACATCCACTGAAGTCATAACAGACTTCTCCAATGAAGTAAAAGATGGTACATCAGGAGATAAAGAGGCCGCCAAACATATCTTTCCCAAGAAAATAGAGGCACAGCCCCTAATAGTGGGCACTGTAAGCCAACTTGCCAAAGGAAGCAAAGTCTTTGTCCATGGGAGGATACCTCCTATATCTGAACCCTAATTGACTTCTGAAATCACATCTGACAATGAGATAGAAGCATAGATGTACTGTTCTCCCTGTTACATGGTATGCATAGTAGAGATAGAGCCAGAGATAGAGACAAAAGTGAAAGTAGAAGAAGAAGCAAAAGACATAATAGAGAACTTATTCTTTTCTTACAGAGCCCCCACAGAGGTAGAAATAGAATCTGAAGAGGAAAAACGTGATAATGCAGACGAAGATTATGAAAGCAAGCTAGAAGAGTCTATCCTACTCGCAGAAGGAAAAGATGAGGAATAAGTTCTTGAAGCTGCAGAAGCAGACGATCCCTTTTTATTCGACAAAATGATTATGTTGCCCTTTGGGCTGATTAATGAGTCATATCATAAGTAAAGCCTCTATAAGAAATGGATTAAGAAGAATAGGCTTTCCTTCATCAATAGTTCTTGTCACCCAAAGTTACCCTTCCTACTAAGAGAAGATGATGACGATGCACCTTGCCAACAACTACCAGTTTGGTAGCTTAAACGGAATGCAGAAGGTTCCTGTTATATAACGTTTTTGGATGCATCCTCAGAAGATGAGTCTTCAAGCCAAGAAGTAATTCATCCTCAAACCAAACCCGAAACCGCTCTAATACCCTTTCAACTTTCCAAAGAGCCAACTAAGCCTCCATTAAAAAAGGACATTAGTTCTAGTGAATCATCAAAAAAGGAGACTACTCCGTTGAAGGAGTTGGATCTCTACCCAGAAGCAGTCCACTGTGGGACATTCATCCACGAAGTGGAAGGTGAAAAGCAATTAATGTTTGTGGATGCTTATGGTACTGAACATCACTTGAAGGTGGGTCTAAATCTTCCAGAAGAAGAACTAATGGTCTTGCATATGGTACTGAACATCACTTGAAGGTGGGTCTAAATCTTCCAGAAGAAGAACTGCTGGTCCTGCATATGACCTACTAAAGGAGAATTTAGACGTGTTTGCATGGTCATACAAAGATTTAAAGAGGATTGATTCCAAAGTATGCCAACATCACATTGACCTAGAGCCTGATGCCAAACTTGTGAGGCAAAGACAGAGGCACATGAATCCAAATTATTTTGCCGTGGTGGCGAAGGCTGAATTACTAAAGCTCCTTGAAGCTGAGTTTATTTATCCAGTGGCCAACAATGAATGGGTTTCGCCCATTGTGGTAGTACCCAAGAAGAATGGAAAGCTACGATTATGTATGGACTTCCAAAAGCTAAATTCCAAGATTAAGAAGGATCGGTTTCCTATCCCTTTCACAGACCAACTGTGGAACACAGTGGTAGGCCATGAGCTCTATTCCCTCTTAGATGGATTTAGCGGATATAATCAAGTCCAAATCACAGAAGAGGACCAATCCAAAATGATCTTCACAACAGAATGGGAAACCTATGCTTACAGAGTGATGCCATTTGGGCTTTGTAATGCTCCTACTACCTTCTAGAGTGATGATGATTGCATTCCAGAACCATCTTCATGATTTCATTGAGGGGTACCTCGATGACTTCTGTGTTTACAACCTAATCTGTGAGCATTCAAGACATTTAGAGCAATTTTTTGACAAATGTTGAGAGTATGTGATTTCTCTCAACCTTGACAAATGTATCTTTGGCGTCTCATTCAAGAGTTCATATGGATCATGTCTTCATAGTCACCTATAATAAGAAGGTCTTCCACATATAGGACAATCATTTTATACTTTTCATTATCCTTGTAAACATACAAGTTAGTATATGAGGCACATCTTTTGAAATTCAAATGTAAAAAGAATTTATCTATCTATGGTACCATGCTCTAAGGGCTTGTTTCAACCCATATAATGCCTTCTTCAGCTTGCAAACTTTGTTCTTAGAATGGGGGGCCTCAAACCTTGGTGGTTGAGCCACATGTACCTCCTCCTTTTTAAGATCACCATTCAAGAATGTTGATTTGATATCCATTTGGTAAGGCCACTTCTTATGAATAGCCACTATAGTTGCTGTGTGAATAGTGGTCATTCTAGTAGTTGGAGCAAATGATTCTTGAAAATCAAATCCTTCAACCTGTGAAAATCCTTATGCAACTAGTCTGGCTTTGTACTTTTCTAAGCTACCATCATCCTTGTACTTCACCTTCCAGACCCACTTGGTGCTAATAATCTTCCTCTTTTTTGGCCAATCCATTAGCTCCCACAAGTGTCATTCTTCATTATGCTATCATGTTCAGTTTGTATAGCTACTCTCCATACTAGATCAGCAAGTGCTTCTTCCAAGCTTGTGGGCTCCTTTTCTTCTCTCATAATCTCAGCCCCACAATCAAGGGCATATTAACTATGTGAGCAAAATCCTTTCTCTACTTCTCTATTCTCAGAGACCTCCTCGGTCCATCCGTCTTTTCCTCAACTATAGTAGACATAGGATTACTACAATCATAGAGCTGCTTCACCCATCACAACAATGGCTTTTTCAGTGGTGTGATTACAATTTGGTGAAATTTGTCCTCATCATCCAAAGTTTATGCTTCCTCCTCCTTAGGGATAGCTCTTGGGATAGGTTCACAGTGGACTATTTCTTCATTGGATGATAAAGTGGAAGAGCTTATATTCTCTTCCTCCACTATATGGGGCTACTCCTTAAACACCATATCACGGCTTGCTATGATCTTCTTTGTCTCTTGGTCATACAATTTGTAAGCCTTTTGCTCATCACTATAACCCAAGAAGACACATTTTGTGCTTTTTAGATCTAACTTGTTTCTCTTATCCTTTGGAACATGTACATAACATTCACATCCGAAAGTTCTAAAGTGTGAGATGACAGATGATTTCTTACCAAAATAGGTCTCATGAGGAGTTTTTCCCTTAAGAGCCTTTGTGTAACTCCAATTGAGAATATAGACTACAATATTAACAGCTTCTGCCCAAAACTAGTAAGATAATCCCTTTCCGTTAAGCATGCACCTTGCCATTTCCACAATGGTACAATTTTGGCATTCAACAATTCCATTCTGCTAAGGTGTATGAGGCATCATCAATTGATGCTTAATTCCTTTGCTCTAGCAAAATTCTTCAAACTCCTTTGAGTTGATTGAACTCACCACCACCATCTGTTCTAAACTTCTTCACACTTTGCACTATTTCATTCTCAACATGTTTTAGCCAATCTTTAAACTTACCAAAAGCTTGAGTCTTATGACGAAGGAAGTACACCCATATCTTCCTACTATAGTCGCCAATTATCAACATAAAGTAAGAAGATCCTCCCAAGGCTTTTGTAGGCATTTTATCGCATAAGTCAACATGCACCAACTCTAAAGGATCCTTTGTTCTATTATTAATTTATTGTGGAAACGCCTTTCTCTATTTCTTGCCCATCATACAAGCTTCACATTGTTCCTTCATTTCAATTACTCGAAAAGCTTTAAGCTCTGAGTTTGAAATGAATGACTTGGGCTTGTTGCACTATTATTTAAGGATTGAAGTCTACAAAATCATCATCTCTCAAAATAAATATGCATGGAAGATCTTAAAAGCATTTGGCATGATCGAGTGTAAGGAGATAGCTACACCTATGGAGGTTAATGTGAAGTTATCCATTGAGGATAGATACATAAGCACTAGCAAACATTGGGACGTATAGGAGGTTGGTTGGAAACCTCATCTACTTGTGTAATACTAGGCTAGATATCAATTTTGCTATTGGTGTTTTGAGCAAGTTCTCAAAAAAACCATGAGAGAGCCATTGGAAAGCTGGGATGCAAGTGCTTAGATACGTGAAGGGAACTCTTGACTATATGATATCATATACAGTTTCAAAGTTCTCTTATGGGAAATTATGACTTACATTGGGCAGGTGACAGTGATTCAAGGAAATTAGTTTTTTGAGATTGTTTCTGTTTAGGTTTAAGAATCTTCTATTGGATCAGCAACAATAAGAAGCAACGAATTGTTGCATTGTCTTCTACCAAATCAGAGTACAAAGCAGCTTGCTTTGTTACATGTGAAGTAATATGGTTAAGGAGAATCCTATGGCATATTGGAGTACATGATAAAGATCCAATAGTGCTAAGATGTGACAATCAACCCATTGTCAAAAATCCAAATTTTCATGCACACACAAAACATATTGAGATCCAATATTACTATTTGCATGACTTGATGGAGGATGGGAAACTAGAGTTGTTCTACTGTCTAATGGAGGAGAATGGAGAAAATATCTTTACCAAAGATCTTATGAAGAATCTCCTTTGAATTCATCTTTCGAGACTTGACATTAGGCCTAGAATGTAGTTTATGGGTGGATATATTGGGGGGGGTTGTTAGATATGCTTAATGCCCCACCCTTGTAAGGTGTCACCAATGATCCATGGTGCTCTAAGTTATAAGGCCCCTCTTATGAGGAGAAGCAACACCATATTAGAGATTTTGGGAATTTCCCAAGTCCCACTTTGAATGAATGTCTTACTTTTGTGAATGAAAGAGAGCACTATGTTTATCTTTATCTTTAAAGGGCACTTTGTATGTTACAAATATGAGATCAGACATCTTGAGAGCTTAAATGATGAATGTAAGCTATGTGGCTGTTACGAGATTTGGAATTCACCTCTATCTTTTCTAGCATACTAACAAAATATGATGTTGTATGTTGGTGGAAACATCAAGGAGGCTTAACTAGTATATACCTAGGAAATTTCCAAGTTTAATGTAAGAATACAAAGGTTTGATGGAGTGGAGAGAGAATTTAGAATACAAGAGCCTTAAACATTGTATGAAAATATATTATCATGGCCAAAATTTATAATGTTATGGATTTGAAGATATTATAATACGAGTTTTTTCTTTTAGATATAGCATCATTTAAAGTGACATGTATAAGTTTCATGAACTAGGACCTTAAAAGAGTCACCACTAACTAGGTGTGGTTTAATAACTTGATCTAATATCATATCGTAATAAGTTTGGATAACCTATGATGTGATGGTTCTTTTTTTGTGTAAACCAATAGACACAAGTATGTCAAATAATTGCTCACTCCATTTACATTTTTTGTATGTATATGCATGATATATAAATATCTTTTATTCAAAATTTCTATCTATCTTGACAATATATGGACAAGATGGATATTGACTTTGGCCAAAATTAAAGAGTTTCACACCTTGACTAGCTAAATGAATTTTCATATCATAAAATAAAGATTTATATACCAAGCTAGAAGTTTATGATTTTTCTAAGACTAAAGATTTAACCTTTGACCAATGGTTTGTGTTTCCAAAGAAATAGACATAAATTTTATAATCAATCAAGACTTATTTGTTAGCTAAGACATAAAGTACAAAATTGGACTTAAACCACTTTATAAGAAATTTCAACACAATCAACTAATGTTATTGAAAGAATAAAAAACATTAAGTAGATTCTCCTCATTAATATTGGTAGTGTTTAAAAACTCCAAGGTAGCTACACAAAACACTTTAAATTTTTAACAAGCATATATTTTATAGCCATGCAAAAGCCCTTAATGTAAGGGATATATTTACTATGGAAGTCAAAATTAGTCCATATAGAGTCATTGTCTTGTTGCATCATGTATATTGGAAAAATACAACTTTTGTAGATAGCTGCACTACCATTTATGAAATGTTTGTGATATCCTAACTCATGAGCAAGTTGCATTGCTTCCATATCTTTCAAAGTAGAGACTAAATGAGTCTGCTTCAACATGGATAATTGTGAGTTGTTCAATGTAAGTGATAGAAGATGTGAGGCATTTGTTGAGTATGCTTGTATAGTAGATGGTTATAAAGTACAAAATAGGATTTAAACCACTTTATAAAAAATTTCAATACAATTAACTAATGTTATTGAAAGAATAAAAAACATCAAGTAGATTCTCTCATTGATATTGGTGGTGTTTAGAAACACAAAGGTAAGTACATAAAACACTTTAAATTTCTAACAAGCATATATTTCATAGCCATATAAAATACTTTAATGTAAGGGATATATTTATTATGAAAGTCAAAATTAGTCCATATAGAGTCAGTGCCTTCTTGTTAATCATGTATATTGGAAAAATACAAATTTTGTAGATTTTGTATAAAACATTTAGCTACACTACCATTTATGAAATGTTTGTAATATCCTAACTCATGAGCAAGCTGCATTGCTTCCATATCTTTCAAAGTAGAGACTAAAGGAGTTTACTTCAACATGGATAATTGTGAGTTGTTCAATGTAAGTGATAGACGATGCGAGGCATTTGTTGAGTATGTTTGTATAGTAGACTATCATAAAGTACAAAATAGGATTTAAACCACTTTATAACAAATTTCAATACAATTAACTAATGTTATTGAAACAATAAGAAACATCAAGTAGATTCTCTCATTGATATTGGTGGTGTTTAGAAACACCAAGGTAATTACATAAAACACTTTAAATTTCTAACAAGCATATATTTCATAGCCATGCAAAAGCCTTTAATGTAAGGGATATATCTATTATGAAAGTCAAAATTAATCCATATAGAGTCAGCGCCTTCTTGTTACATCATGTATATTGGAAAAATACAAATTTTGTAGATTTTGTATAAAACGTTTGGCTGCACTACCATTTATGAAATGTTTGTGATATCCTAACTCATGAGCAAGTTGCATTGCTTCCATATCTTTCAAAGTAGAGACTAAAGGAGTTTGCTTCAACATGGATAATTGTGAGCTGTTCAATGTAAGAGACGGATGACGTGAAGCATTTGTTGAGGATGTTTGTATAATAGATGGTCTCTTGAAGCAAGAAGTAATTGAAGATTGAACATATATACCATCTTTATCAATCATGGTCTCATGCGGTGCTGATGATGAAGATGAAATACCATCATTCTCTGCTCTAGTCCATTCATCAATGACAACCTTGAATTGAGCATACAATTCATGTCCATATTGAACTGGATCCTGTCCATATCGATCAAACTTGATGACTTCACGTGCATCATGGTATTTGCTTAAGCGAGTCAAGTATGGTAGAAGTTCTTTGATCAAGATAGAGTCTTCACGATCAATATCAAATGTTTTTGGATAAATGCAATTCTCAACAGGATTTGGACATCCTTTGTAAGGACTATCATCTATGAGAATAGTCTTGGTATGCTGACAAACATCTCCATATTGATCCCATACATACTTCAGAGGCTTGAACATTGCTTCTACTCCCATCTTATCTGGCCTATATATGATTTTGAGTCGATGTCTATGACATTGTTCTTGGCCCCAAATCATGAAGAAAGGATACTTCCTTTTTGCATGGATCTCCAAGCACTTAATAACTGCCATGACATTCTTATGTAAAGATGTTGACCAAACTCCCACTTGGAATCTTGCAAATAAGGCTTCAAGAAACTCCATACATCCTGGTCGAAGAACAAGCCATTGCTTTCCCATTTGAAAGCTTTGAAACCTTTTAGACTTAGCAAAGCATCGTTGTAAAAGAAGACCATTGAGATCAAGTATTACACATAATTGTGTTGCATTTCTTATCAAGGAAACATCAATCACATCATCGTGCTCTACTGTTGTTGAATCTGCTAGATATCCAACCATAGATGTCTTAGTTGAAGTTACAAAGAAGAAAAAGAAGCACATTAGATTCATTTACTTCCTCATCATTCTACCTAATTTTTGAGCTATAAACTGGCATAGAACACTAAAGCAATTTAACTTCACGTTGATAAATACATAAATAGGTACTACTTAAAAAATGATGTCTTAAGAAAAGAGACTGTTGACCATGTGGTCAAATCTAATCAAAAGTAATATCATGAGGTGAAAAAAATATATATGACAAATTTTTTGAAGTAAAATCTATTCTAATAAAGTCATTTTTCCATATCTACTTTTTATCGCTAGTTATAAGTATACTTGAGATACTAACAATAGATTCTTGTAATTAGTTGCACAAATTATACTATCATTATAATATTTAACATACTCAATTTTTTAAAAGACCTTCAAAATGGCATGTACAAAGAAGATGTTTATTAGTCCTAATTATTAAAAGAAAATTTAAACATGATACTTTTGACCATGTGACCAAAACTATGTCACATATAAGTGACACATGACAATTTAATTGAGATAATTTATACTTTATTTGAACAAGTTTTCATAGTTTCTTCTTAAGGACTAACCATTCTATTTTTGAACTAGTTATATCCCATAGATATTTAAACTCATGAATTGTAACAAGGATTTTACCTTAATATTCCATATACACATCTCAAAAAATACATTGGAGAGAAATCTTTGTTGCAATATTTATAACTGAGGTAAAACTCCTTTGGGAGGTGCAATGAATCTTTTTTGGGGTGTGCAATATATTGTTGGCTTTCTTATCCTAAGGTACATGCATAGACATACACTAGTGATGTAGTAAAAGAGGCTATAAGAGATAAGAGATTTGACCATGTGGACAAATCTAACCAAAACTAACATGACAAGATCATAACACAACACATATAAGAGTTTAATTGAAATAAGATCTAAAATAGACTTAAGTAAGTTTTTCATAGATAGCTCAAACTTTTCATTATGATAAGTATTCTTACACACTAGATTACAATTAAATAGTTATCCTTACAAAGGATGATAAATTTTAATGAGCTCTTTAATACCGATTTGGTAAAATATTTACTTAAATAAAATTTTTAAACCAAACATGCTTGGTACCTTTTATAAAAAATTAAAAAACCAAAGACATAGTTTCTTTAATTAATATCATCAAAGAAAGAAAATATTGCAAATGCTAATGAAAGTAACTTCTCAAGAAAAAAATCAAAATTACATCAATGTGTCTTCCTTGATGAAAGGAGAAGGAACGGAGTTTAAACACCTGAAGTAGCCCTTAATTTCTCTTTCATAATTAGACTTGCTATATCTTGGCTTGATTCTTCTATGCCCTCGGGTGGTACTTCAAGAACTTGAACTTCAGTAGGAGGAACCTCTTGGGAGTTTGAATTTTGTTTGGCACTCTCATGGACCCTCCACAATTGTGCTTCAACCTCTCTTTGCTCTTGAGTGTTGCAAACCACTGCAATAGTCTTCATATGATTTATCAATGCCACCTTAGATGCAAGTCCACTTGCATATACATCAAATACAACCTCATGAGCATCATTGAATGCTTTGATTGTAGTTTCCATAACTTTCATTTTCTTTCTCAAAACGGCCTTTGCAATCCTTTGTTCTTCTTCAAGATCTTCATCATTGCACTCCTTGTCCAAGCCTTCAAAGTCCAAAATGGAAGGCTTGTTGACATTGTTTATATATCGCTCAAAATTGATGAAACTTTTCTCCATGGTCACTAATGTCAAAACCACAAAAGAATCTATAGATCCAAAAGCAAACGTTCTATCCATTGGTAGGAAGTCAACACTACCAACTAGCATGCGATACTTGCAAGAAATGCTTTCAAGAGCATTTTCCAAAGCTGCCATTTGCTTTCGATCAAGAAATGATAACAACATGAATTGTTTAGGTTCACATGTCATTTGTAGTAGAGTGGATATAACCTTTCCAAACTTTATAGAGTCCCATTTCATTCCCTCAACCCCATGTGCTGCATCTAGAACAACAACCCCAATGGTAATTGGATCTCTGTAAACATTATGTATAAGATCAAAGGTTTCTAGATTGCATCCGACAACATATACACGCCAAGGAGAAGTAGTGGAGCATTGAAGAGGATATTGCTTTTTTCCAATTAGGAAGTTCACAATATCTTTTGCTCCATTTGGTAGGGACCCTGCATCAGCTCCACGTGTGAGCTTCTTTGATACCCAATCATTGCAAATGCCTAAAATCTTTGTGTAGACTTCATCATTGATATCATAATCATCAACAAGCTCTTCCCAAGTCTTCATCACAGCGCTACTTTCTGGAACTGAAGCATTGAAAAGAGTGACTAATTCCTCCTTTAGGACCCTATCTTGCTTGATTTGCTTAGCCCTTGTTTCCATGTCAATCATATCTTCCTTATCCCACTTGTTTCTAAGAAAAAGGATATGACCTTCATTGATCTCCTCTTGTAGTGTAAGGATGTCTCCATCCTTTAAACCCATAAGGCAACGAAATGCAGCAGGAGAAGGTTGCCTTCCCTTTTTTCTCGAACTCTCCTCTTGGGATATAAGTTCACCTCTAGAGTATCTCTTCATGATTTTGATCCAACTATCAAATATTTCTTGGGAGCTAACAATCATATGGCAATCTCTAGATGCACAATTTTCTCCAATGTATGCCACAAATCTCTGCAAAAAAAAGATCAAAATAGTGAGCATAGAACAAAAGAAAGAGCATCACACTAATCTTCACAAAAAAAGAAGGTAAGCTTATATATGATTACCTGCCATGGTACTCTTTGAGAGCTTGTCTTAGAAAGCCCTTGTTGGGGTTTTGGTGGAGAACCAAATGCTAGCCACTGATCTCTTAATTGTTGAAGTTGCTCAATATAAGGTGCATTCTTCATAACATTATGTGATTCCATATTTGTCATTCGTGAAAGCTCAATGCACATTTCCGCAGGACAATCAACTAATATTCTAGCATTTCTTGTGGTGTATAAATGCTTGGTTGCTAGACAACGTGTAGTATTACTCTGAATATATATCTTTGCTGCATGAATTGAGTGAAGCCCTGATATAATCCAATAACTATAACTGTCCAACTTATTAGCATCCACCTCATCACGATGCATGGGTCTCTTCTCATTGTTGTCTTGTACAAAAGGCATAAGATATGCTGCTGTTGCTGGGTTCATGGGAGTCTTTATGAAAGACGTGGTTAGCTTCTCTACATAATCCCAACATAGTGACCTATAAGCATACAAAGGAGGTGCCTCATAACACCTATCAACGAGAATAGGAAATTGTGTTGTTGGCCCAAATGGAAAGAATTTTTCAAACATGTGAAATCCTGATTCTTCCTTCTTTCCCTTCTTCTTAACTATTTCAGGAAAATCGAATGTTCTTTCTACTCCCTTGACCTCAAGAGAAATTATTGGCTTTGCAGGTGTAACTTCTAACATGGAAGGTAAAGTGGCATCATTCTTAGTAGTGTTAGCAGACATACTAACAACAAGAGCTTGTGACAAGGAACTTTGTTGAGGTGATTTTGACTTTGAGCTTGTGGGATTCCATGAATTATTTTCTTCTTGAGGAGAAGATGAAGATCTCAAGTCTATTTGTTTATCTTGGAGCTTCATTCTTTTGTTGGGGCGATCACATTTTCTTGATAGGGAAAGTAGCTCACTATTTTGAACAGCTTGGAATGCTAATATAATGTCTTCTGTGCCCTTTACCTCCTCAAATAAGGTCCATCCCATTGTTTTCAAAGAGTATTCTTCATCCTCTTTAATACTGGCAAAGTGAAATGACAAAGGATCAAGTTTGTATACTACATTTTTCCCCTTGATCTTAACAAGATTACATGGTATTCCCTCTTTCCCAGCACATCCATCTGTTATCTTCTCTATGACACCATCTTGTTGAAAAAATGCAATATCACTCTTCAAAGTGAATAAGAGAACATTGTCAGCTCTTTTTCCTTGACTATCATAAACATCCACATACCATGGATACACAAAACCACCACTAACTCCATCAATGGTTTGGGTCTCCTTTTTGGATGTGCTATCTTTCTTTGCCATTGAATAGTTCTACAAAGAGAAAAAGTTGTTAGACAAAAGTGGATTTAAAAATATTCAAAATTCACAAAACCCAAATAAATGTATAAGATTTCTAAGTTGAAAATTGAAAACACAACAACACAAGATTTTACGAAATACAAGACAAATGTACTCTAAAGGGACTCTTCCATAAAATGGAATATTGAAATTTGAGATTAAGTGTGGTATGAGATCCAACCATAAATATGTGTGCTTATGTATCAAATCTCATGGATTATCCTGGCCCTAAGTTAGCATTAATTATGTTTCTCTTACAAGAATCATATAGTAAAAACTTTGCAATGGACTTCGGTGAGAAGATCAAATTCTATTAATAGTGAGACTTGACCATGGGCTTAACCAAATGGTCAAGTGATAATGAAATGTTGAGTGTGAGTGTGGTATGAGATATAGTGAAAAATCATTGTGGTTATGTAGAAAATATCATGGATGATTTTGTCCCTAGGTTAATATTGGATTTCTTCTCCATGCAAGGATCATACTCTACGAACTTTGCTAAGATTTTTGGCCATGTGGTCAAATCCTATTTAATCAAAGAATGAGATTTAGTCCAATATGAGATCCACCTATATATCGATGTGGTTATGTAGCAATCTCACAATTCCATTTGGCCCAAAGTTAACATTTTAATTACTGCGCATGTAAGTTTCCCTTGAAATGAGCTATATTGTAGAAACATTGTCATTGGTTTTAGCCATGTGGTCAAATCCTATTTAGTCATAAGACTTATCTATCAGATTAGAAACTTTGCCATGGTTTTTTACCATAGGGTTCTTAAAGGCTAGTTAAAGGGAGGATGCAGTTTATTGTGATATGAGATTCACATATAAACAAATATAGCTATGTAGCAAATCCCATAGATATCAATATAAGATAAAGCCAAAAACACTTGAAAGGTGGAGATTTGACCTCATGGCAAAACCTATAAGACAAGATGATTTCTATAAACTAGTTTTAACCATATGGCCAAATCTAGTTTCATAACCATATGAAGAAAGTGATTCATTTGTTGTAACATGCTGTGAAATTGGATTTGACTATATAGCCAAATATTGTTTTATAATGGAATGAAAAAGTAGTCTCATGGTTTGTAAGATTTATGAGATTAGATTTGATCATATGGCTGAACAAAACAAGAATGGGGGATTCTTGGATGCTAGCATTGATAACAAAATGAAAGATTTGACCATATGGCCAATTTTTATTTTGTAGTGGAATGGAAAAAGTGGCTAATTTGTGGAAAAATGATATGATATTTATAGAAAGTAATGAAAAATTGAAATGAAAGAAATGGTTAATGGAAACAAAGTGGTTTTTTTGTTGCACAACAAGTTTTGACCACATGGCGAGACTTCCTATAAATATAGTAGGTAATCAAGGAGTTCCAAGTAGAACATGGTCTTCCTTTTTTGGAGATAATATAGAAGATGTTTTTCTTAGAATATTTTTCCATACAACCAAATCTAGCATACCCAAAATTTGTGTGATTGAACCCACCATAGATTTAGTCTTAAATTTTTAGGATCAAATTCCAAAAAAGTGGTTCGTTTGTTGCAAGACAAGATTTTACCACATGGCCAAATTATAGAAAGTAAGGAATTCTAAGTAGAAACTAGCCTTTCCCTTTGGAAGTAAGCAAGGGTTGATAATATAAGAAAGCATTTGACCAAATGGCAAAATGTCATT
Organism: Lygodium microphyllum; assembly: GCF_053477565.2. Lineage (NCBI taxonomy): Eukaryota > Viridiplantae > Streptophyta > Polypodiopsida > Schizaeales > Lygodiaceae > Lygodium > Lygodium microphyllum. The sequence continues at coordinate 98,628,057 of NC_141137.1, read as the reverse complement.
CTTGTAGTAAAATGAACAAAGTGCTTGATTGGTTGCAAGATATTGTGATACTACAGGAGTCCTTATTTTGGCAAAGAGATAGCTTAAGGAGAAGATTTGGCCACATGGCAAAATCTCATAGTATATTGGAAAAACGAACATAAATTACTTCTTATATTATAAAAAAAGATTTGACCTCATGGCCAAATCTCAGATTGTATTGAATAAATTAACAAAAAGTACTTATATTGCAAGAAATTTTTTGACCATATGGTCTAATCTATAAATTGATGAAAGATCATGATATGTGTTGTTAGAAAATCAAATTACATCCTATGGCAAAATCATATTGACTATTTGTAAGTATTGTATAGCCATATGCTTATTGCAAAATTATAAACAGTGTAACCATAAAATCTGATGGTAATGCTTTTACTATGAAAATACAGTATAATGGAAAGTTCTATATAGTAAAGTATAATACAATGTATAAGAACTTGATAAAATGCTCTAATATTACAGAATGATACAATAAATATAAGGCTAGGTTTAGCCTTGAGGCAAAATCTTGAGGTATATAGCATCACATAATAGAAAGAAAGAAATGCTAGTATTTTGAAAGCACTCATCATTGATAAAAGCATTGCACAAACCATTTATTCCATATTCACATCTAAGAGACTTTTTTCAACATTACACAAATCATATACTTCATATTCACAACAAAAAGAGTATTTTCAACAGTGCAAGAAGTCATGTTTTCAATATTGACGTAGAGTGAAGCTATCACTTGCAAGGTAGTGGTTGGAGAACAAAAAACACAAGCACTCCAGGAGATCAATCAAGCAATCAAGAAGAAGAAGAAGACATTGAATTCTCAAGAGTGAGTGCCTAATCTCATTGCTACAGAAATACATATACAGAAATACATATTGCATTTAGTTTTCATACATGATTCTTATTTAGAAAATGCTTTTGGTGTTTGATCTTAATATTATTCAATACTAATCATACAAAAGAGTAGTAGTGTGATTTGTAGTAATTGTATGGATTGAAATAGTCATAATCAATGTAGTTTAGCTCAAAATCAAAAATGAAGTAGGGAAAAGTTGAAAACCTGTTGTAATTAGCAAGTTAGTAATGTGTGCCAACGTAACAGAAATCACCCGTGAAGTAGGAGCAGGCACGGTGTGGACTAGCGATCATTCACTAGCTTGTTGAATTGCTGAAGCCTTGGAGCAAGATTTTTGATTTGAAGATGCACGTACTTTTGGTCATAATACCCTGATTCAAACCAGAAATTGCATTGCACAATCTGTTTCAGTTTGAGAAAATGAAACACTGAAGAGTAGTCAAAGAAATATCCTGATTCAAACTAGAAATTGAACTGCACAATCTGTTTCAGTTTGAGAAAATGAAACAGTGGAGAGAAGTCAAAGAAATACCCTGATTCAAACCAGAAATTGCACTACACAATCTGTTTCAGTTTGAGAAAATGAAACAATGGAGAGTAGTCAAAGAAGTGGAGGGGGATAGAACCGCCAAAGATTAGGGCTGCAACACCTGTATTAAGAGAGGGGCGACAGGAGCAGAGATAAAAACGCAGAGGATCAGAGATGCGAAACCTGCAACTGTAAAAACGTAACAGAGAAAACGCCCAGGTGAGAGAGTTACGTGCAAGAAAGAGGGAGGGGAAGAGAAACTCATTTTGAAAAACGTCATGATTAGTTGTAAAGACCGACTCATGAAACGAATCATTTAATGTATCACGCTATTCGAATAACCATAACTTGTTACGGAATACGAGTAGATTTAGATCTTATTTTTGTGGCTATTTTTTAATTTTATTAAAGATTTCAAGTCGCGATTTTTTCAAAAATCACGTAATGGCTATACCGTAGGCCGCCGGGGTCTACCGGCAGCCCTCGGACCCCGCCGTTGGGGGCGTTGCCCCCAAACCCCCACCGGGGGCGCTGCCCCTGAACCCCCGCTGGGGGCGTTGCCCCCAGACCCCCACAGGGGGGCGCTGCCCCCCGGGCCCCCCGTTGGGGGCGTTGCCCCCAAACCCCCACCAGGGGCGCTGCCCCCGAACCCCCGCTGGGGGCGTTGCCCCCCGGACCCCCCCGTTGGGGGCGTTGTCCCCAAACCCCCACCGGGGCACTGCCCCTGAACCCCCGCTGGGGGCGTTGCCCCCAGACCCCACAAGGGGGCGCTGCCCCCTGGATCCCCCGTTGGGGACATTGCCCCCAAACCCCCACACCAGGGGCACTACCCTCGGACCCCTGCTAGTGGCGTTGCCCCCAAACCCCCATCAGGGATATTGCCCCCCCAAACCCCCACACCAGGGGCACTACCCTCGGACCCCCGCTAGGGGCGTTGCCCCCAAACCCCCATCAAGGACAGTACCCCCAACCCCCTACTAGGGGTGTTGCCCGCATACCCCCACCAAGGGCCCTACTGCTTAAATCCCCCATTGGGAGCTTTGTCCCCAAATCCCTACAACGAGTGCTATCTTGAAACCCCAACTAGGGGCATTGCTCCCAAACCTCCACTGAGGAAGACATTGCCATCAAACTCTTACTAGGGGCATTTCTCCTAAACTAGCTCTTTCCCCCTCGCCCCTCCTTAAGAACCCACCATTGTGATATTGCCCATGTTTCCACAGCTAGAGATTTTTCCTATATACTCTCTATCCTACCCTACTAGAGATTCTACTCTCGAACTATCACTAAGGTGGGCTCAAAATCCTCAATGATATTACACATTACATATTAGATACATTTAATATACATAATCTTACAAAATATGATTTAATATATTTAAATTATATTTATTAATTATTAATAAATTAATTTAATATATATATTTTTAAATTATATTTTGATAATATATTCCATAATATACACATAGTATGATATACTAATATAACATGATTTAGACTAATAGTATAACTTAAAAATAAAATGTAATATGATACATTTTACTATTATCAACAAGTAGGTAGTATAAGATTTATAAATATTTAACCATGATAAAAATTATCTTTCCTTCTCAAATAGCTTCTAATTGATGCTAAAATTTTCTCAATATTTATAACTTTGTGTCATAGTGAATGAAATCTCCTATTCTTTAGAGGTCATTGTGGTTTCAACATTTAAGCACAAGGTCAAAGTTTCTCAAAAATATCTTTTTCCTTGTTGTCATGTGGAATACATGAAATAAAGGTTTTGATCATTTGATCAAATATTTTCCAATGGAGATCACAGAAATTATTTATTCTTGTTGACATACAATAAAGGCTTTGAACATTTGGCTAAATCTTGTTCTATGGACATCATAGAAAATTATTATTCTTGCTATCATCTAGGTTAAATACATGTTTTGACCATATGGCTAAATCTTTTCTTGTGGATATCACAAAGAATTTTAATCCTAAGTCTTGTCTAAAATAGTTGCAATAGAGGTTTTGACCATCTGGCTAAATCCTTTTCCATAAAGATCACAATGAACTTTTATCCTTGTTATATGTATTTGGCTTGAGTTTTGACCATTTGGCTAAATATTTTTCTATGGAGACCACAATGAGCTTTTATCATTTTTGTCATGTGAAATACATACAACAAAGGTTTCAATCATTTGACTATGTTTTCCCCTATGGGGATCACAAATAATTTTTATATTTGCTATGGTATGGAATACATACAATAGATTTTTGACCACGTGGCTAAATCTTTTCCTATACACATTATAAATAATTTTACTCATTGTTCTTGTGTTGAATAGATATAGTACAAGTTTTGAACATCTGCTATATCTTTTCCCAATGAGAACACACAATGAAGTTTTTGCTTACTCAAAGAGTAGCTACTAAAATAAAGTAAAGTCAAGGCAACTAAAAATAATAGAAGAAACTTTTCTTATTTACTTTAGGGCGGCACAGTTCATGAGAAAGTTTGTTTTTGGCCATATGGTCAAATCTATCCCCTTCTTTCTATATGATGTTTCCATTAATACTTTCTATTATGGAAGTTGGACTCATTCTATCTAATGTTTAAGTACTTTTTTTGTTTCAATGAAAGTTGATACTTCATTGTATTTAGCAATTTCATCACTATTTTCTTCTTTCTGAGAGGTGACAACATACAAATGATAAAATCTCCATTTTCTCACTTGTACAGGTATCATGAATAACGAATTTTATTTTGGAGAAAGTGTAAATTTGCTAGTTGATCATGAGATTGTTGCACTTGGTAGAGTGCATGCAATACATCCAAATGAGACATGCCATGGAGAAACACTTGAAGATGGATATATTTCAGTGGCTATTGATAAATGTTTAAATGTAGCAGCGTATTTGCCATTCCCAACAATTGATGCAACGAAGGTTCATGAAGCTGTAGGTGGTTTTGCAAAATGGGGAAAGAAAGATGTGGTGGTTGTTTCAAACTCAATAACAATTGATGACAGAGGAGATGATTACGAATCAGACTATGTCCTACCTTCTGAGGATATTGATGTGCTTAGCATTCGTGAAAGTTGGAGAGAACGTAGAGTGATGCTATGGACAGAAGGCAACACTGTGTGTGTTGGGACAGGGGTTATATTATTGGCTTTTCCATATGATGTGATAAACTTTGAATTGCTAGGAGAAGAGGATGTTGGTGTGGTGGTAGATAAAGCCCTTGATCAAACCACAGGAACATACATAGATGACAACCTCCACTGTGTCACTTTGGAAAGATGGCCTATTAAACAAGTCACCTTTGATGATGGAACATCACTGCTACAACAACAATCATACATGCAATTTGTCTCTACAAATGCTTGTGCCAAAAACATGGAAGATACCAATGAAGATTATGTTTCTGCAAAAAAATCAATTTTTGTTCAGAAGAGATCATATTGTATGGTCAATAGAAAGCCTCGAATTATTGCCCCTAAAGGTGCAAACTTGAGGACTTCTATGGACTCCATTTCACAGGTTTCCATGATTGATTGTTGCCAAGAGAAGTGTTGTCAGTTTGCTGATAGAGAAGCAATGCAACAATTACGTAAATACTTTTGGGGATTGCAATTTGAAGACCGCACAAACTATGTTTATGACAAGTTTGAATCATCATGCAGGATTGATTACTTGGGAACAAGGAAGTACAGCTTTATCTTCAATGGACAAGTGGTATGTGGAAGGGCATGGTATGAGATTCATGGAATCCCAAAGACATCTTTTTACAGGTACAAAACACAATTTGAGCATGGCGTGAGGAGGACAATGCATGGAAACAAGGGGGTAATAAGAGCAGCTTGGGATCACACAGAGATGGGAAGAGCCATCCTTAGAGACTTTGTTAAGAAGAATGCAGAGCAAATGCCACACAAGAGTAGAACAATGCAAGATGGATCAAGGGAGACACAATTGGTCATCCCAGATGTTTATAAGCAGGTAGATATATGGGCAGAAGTAAATACAACATTGAGTGGTATTGGATGTAAGCAAATGTCCTTGTCCACCTTCAATCGTATTTGGAACACAGAGTTCAAGCATGTAACCTTAGCAAAGACAAGTGAGTTCTCCAAATGTAGTATTTGCTCAGAGATCAAAGAGCAACTTGCAGCAACAAAGTGTCTTCAAGAGCGAAATGTGCTTCTAAAGAAGCGTCAATGTCACATGCTACAACAACAAAGTTGTCGGAACATATACTACAGTTGGCGCTTGGCCTCAGCATTAGATCCAGATAAAAACTTGTGCATCATACATGATAAAATGGACCAGCAAAAGACAGCTATCCCTAGGTTAAGGCTTCGATCAAAAGAGACTGAAAGATCTACTCAACTACCAGTTTCTTTAACAGGCATGATTACACATGGACATGGAGAAGGTAGATATGGACATTTCTCACTTGATCTATGGCCTCATGATCCTAACTTCACAATTGACTCATTATCATTGTGCTTTAGGAACTTGGAGCGACTACATAGGCATGCAAATGGTGATCTACAAGTAGATGGAATGCCAAGATCAACCTCTGTGCTACTAAATGCCCTCAACTCGAAAAAAGCACTAGACCACCATCAAGGTGTTGCACAAAATAAATCATGCATGGAAGATAATACACCACAGGATGACCATCATCATTTCAAACGATTGCCAGAGAACTTACTTCTACAACTTGATAATTGTGGGTCAGAAAACAAAAATCGCTATCTCTTTGCATATCTATCATTGCTTGTTGCACGAGGAACATTCAAGATGATCCAGCTTGGGTTTCTCATGGTGGGCCATACACATGAAGACATCGATGCAATGTTCAGCAAATTTTCAGAGAAGCTAAGGACGAGCATGGCCTTCACTTTTCCTCATCTTATGCAACATTTTCAATCATGCCAGATGACTAGTCCTACACCTTTCTTATTGACACATGTGCCTGACTTTAAGAGATACATTGAGGGATACTTGTGTGATTCGAAAGATACACTTGTTGGTCACTCAAAACCTCTTCAATTTCGGTTTTATATGCAAGGAGATACACCTGTCATGCAATACAAGATGCATCCAAAGTCCCCAGACTGGTTACCAAGAGAAGGTGGGATTGAATTATGGAAGAGAGACCTTGCAGGAAAGCCTACTCTTCCAAAGGGTGTTCCAATGTTGCTGCCCATGTTTGAGTATGTTAAGGATCATCAAGAAGTAGTAAGTGGAGTTAAAGATTATCTAAAGTATTGGGAAAGATGGTCAAATGTACAAGGACTTGAAGCAGAGTTCACAAAGTTTATAACACCAGTGATTGATTATTGGAAACATATGATCTACGCTCTTCAAACTCCAAATGTCCAAGAAGATTTATTTTTCATAGATTTTTGGCCAAGAACACAAAGTGATGTAACCAATATAGATGTAGATAATGCAGATGACTTCATTGGATTGGAAGAGTTGAATGATCACTATTGTGGTCCTCTGAGCAAACGACCCAAACATGCATTTGAACCAATGCTTGATGTTAAGAAAGATGACTTTGTGCTTGTTAGACCTTCAGATCCAATATATCCAATATGGCTTGGTGTTGCACAAACTGAGGTTGATACAAATAGACATTCCAAAAACTTCAACAAGGTACGTATACAATATTGGGCACCAGTTTGTAGTCGTCAAAATGCTACAGATGCAGAGGTGTATTTTAATTGTTGGGATAAATATTGGATGTGCAACAAAAAAGATCCTGAACGATGGGAAACAATAGATAGCATTGTCTTCTCTTGGATGAAGAAAGGTACAAAATCTCCCAAAAAAATCAAAATTCCCCCAAAGGTTGTATTGAAGGCTAAAGAAAGTCTACATGAATCCATCGACTGAAGATTTTCCTTGAATATTTCAAGGATATTAAAACTAAGGTGTTTATTAACACCACCTTTTTGAGTTCTTTTCAATCTCTTGGAAACAACCCTAAGTAGTAATATGTTTAATTGCACCAAGTTCCAAATTAATGAAATTTCCAAAATTCATGAAATCCATTTTGATTTGGTTTTCCCATATTGATGGGAAATTCCCAAAATCCCGAATATGGAGTTAAGCCATGTGTGAGCACAGACATTGGGTGGGTCGTCCTGACTTATATATCTGATGAGGTCTATGTGATTGGATGGAAAAAAGGCGATCTTTGTGAATCTAGCCTTTGGATTAGATAGAGTAGTTATGTTGGTAGCAACTCTCAAAGCACAACACATTAAGTTGTAAGGTATGAGATTTATCAAGGACCCCTACTTTGGGATCTAGGGGCTATAGAAGCAACCACTGGCTGGGGGTCTTAGGGGGGCAATGGTCCCGCTAATGGGGATTCGAGTGAAGCAACCCCAGCCCCGACGGTAAAGGGAATAATATTCCCTAGCTGACTAGGGAAGGTTCATAATATGGTCTAACATGTTGACTTGACTACCTTCTTGCGCTATAAAAGTAAGACCCCTCTAAAGCTATCGTCAATCTATCTTTCACCTAGTCAGGTTCTTTCAACTACCCTTAAGATCTTCGCCTATTATCTGTTTGGATTGCTATCTAAAGGTCACAATGGAAGCACACAAATGAAAAAAATCATATTTGTATCAGTTCATTTGAAATTAAAGTAGGCTTTGTTCTTTTCATATTTGTTATGTGTTCTCTGCTCTTTGCTCCTGTTGTTCCATGGAATTTCTAATACGAGTGAGAGAGACACAAGATGTAGGAACTCCAATAGTCACAATGTGTGATAGGCCTTCCCTTTATTCAAATGCCACCAAAAAATAAAGAATAAAGTGACAGTGATGGGTGTCTTCCACACCTGCAGTATACAGGTATGTGGGTAACTAATACATGGTGTGGGTATTGTCAATGTAACTAATACAAGGGCAACTAGGCGCATGCACCTTTATCCCAACAATCTTCCACTTAAAGGCAAGTGTGCCTCTTGTGAGAACAAGAAAAAAGTGACAAAGTATAAATGTATATGAGTACAACAGGATGAGGAAGGATGTCATCTCATCCAAGGCCCATCAACTTCCTAAGGAAGGCAAAACGCTCCATTCAAAGATTTTTACTGAGTAGATCTCCAGGATTTTGATCAGTGGAGATCTTGACAAGCTCAATGGACATGTCCTCAATGACCTCTCAAATAAAGTGGTAATGCATCTCAATGTGCATTGTCTTCACATGGAAGATTGGATTCTTGGCCAACCGAATAGCACTCATAGAATCCAAATGCAATGTTAGGGACCTCATTAGTTATACCAAGGTTTGATGGCTAGAGAGCCTCCTTCCAAGCCTCACTGGTTGCAATACATTCTACCTCTGTAGTAGATAGGGCCTTATATTTCTTCACCCTAGACATCTAAGAAACAACATCTCTAGCAAAGGTGAAGACATAGCCAGGTGTGGGGACTTCCTATTGTCTACATGTCCTACATAATTAAAGTTAGTGTATCCTAGAATCTTATATCCTCACCACCATAATAGATGCACATAGTTGTTGTGCCCTTTAGGTATCTCATAATACCCTTGATAACATCCCAATGCCATTATCGAGGTGTAGCCATATAGGGTACCATAACTTCCACTACAAATGCTATGTTAGGGTGAGTGATTATCATGGCATACATGAAACTACCCACTACGGATGCATAAGGAATCTTGGCCATCTCGGCCTTCTACTCATTAGACCATGAAAAATTGGCATGAGTAACCTTCAAATGAGAAGGTAAAGGACAACCAATAGGCTTAACATCATGCAAATGAAACCACTTAAGGATATTCTGGATGTACTCCTACCGTGACCAATATAGGAGCTCCTTAGAGCAATTGTGCGCAATGCACATTCCAAGAATATGTGAGACCTATCCCATGTCCTTCATCTCAGAGCTCTTCTCGAGTTGACCTTTTTTAAGGCATCCATCTCATCATGAGCACTCACAGCAATCAACATATCATCCACATAGAGGATCAAGATCATAAGATTGCCATCATGAGCCTTCTTTGTGTATAAATTGTTAACAGTCAGAGAATGGTTGAGGCAACATAGAGTAGCAGTGTGCTATCACCTCTCTTTCTCATTATTCCATAATCACATATAATTGAAGTGTCTACAACACTTAGGTCCAACTGACCATCTACACTAACTATGGTTAAACCTAGAGTCACCGATTTATTCAATGTCTGCGTACGTAGACAACTGGACAACAGCTAAGTGTCAGTTACACACTAACCAAAGGTGAAAGAGCTTGAAGCCGTAACACTCCCCCTCAAGCTCAAGACAATATTTGTATACCCCAAGTAGCAGTCGGAAACCATTGAACTTATCTTTCCCCAAAGACTTGGTAAAGATATTTGCAACCTATTCATTCATCTTCACATGTATAAGATCTATTCTGCTTGCAAGAACCATCTCTCTGATAAAATAGTAGTGTACCTCAATGTGTTTAGTTCTGGCATGGTATACTAGATTTGTTGCCAGAAGTACACTACTGAGATTGTCACAACATAAAGTCACTGGAGCATACACTTGTATGTCCAAATCAGCCCCATAATCTTGAGCAACCATGCAATCTCACATGCTGCCAATGCAACATCCCTGTACTCTACCTTAGCGCTAGACAATGCAACCGTTGGTTGCTTCTTGTTGCTCCAGTTGATCATTCCACTTCCAAAGCCAAAGGCATAACTACTCGTAGACCTGCGATCATATGAGCATCCTACCCATCTACATCTATGTATCCAACCAATTTCAGGGCCTTATCTTTCTCATAGAACAACCCATAATCTACAGTGGACTTTACATATCTCATAATTCATCTAATAGTATCCAAATGCGGCTTTCTAGGCTTTTGCATGAACTGACTTATGAGCTCAATAACATAACTCAAATCAGGCCCGGTGATGGTTAAGTAGATCAAGCTTCCAACCATCTGCTTGTATATAGTCACATCATCAATTTCAGCTCTAGTGCTAATGTCCAACTTGACATTTTGATAAAGAGGTGTATCAAGAGGTTTACATTTAGTCTTGCTATATTTCTTCAGCATTTCCATGGCATAATGTTTCTGCATCAGCCATAAACCATTTTTAGCCTTGATTACCTCAATACCCACTTCAGCTCACCTAAGTCCTTCATATCAAATTCAGATTTCAACATTCTCATAACATTCTATATCCCAAAGTCATCATCACCTGTGATGATCAAATCATCCACATAAATAACTAGCACTACCAAGCCTCTGTCTGTCTTTTTTGTGAACAGACTATGATCAGCCCTGCTAACCATGAATCCCAAACTCTACAAGTAATTATTGATCCTTGTATGCTAGGCTCTCGGAGCTTGCTTCAGCCCATATAATATTTTTTTCAGCTTGCATACATAATGTTGAAATTCAATGTATACATATCCTTTAGGCTGATCCATATAAACATCCTCTTCCAAGTCACCATTGTGGAAAGCATTCTTGACATCCATCTACTGCAATTTCCAGCCTTTAATAGCAAAGCCAATGCAATCACTGTTCATATGCTTTCCATCTTGGCAACATGGCTGAAAGTTTCTTTGTAGTCTAGTCCATACTACTGAGCATAACCCTTAGCGACTAGCTTGGCTTTGTACCTCTCTACACTGCCATCTGACTTGCATTTAATCTTATAGACCCATTTGCAGCCAATGGTCCTTTTTCCACCTGTCAGTGGAATAAGATCCCAAGTTCTATTTTCAGCCAAGGCATTTATTTCCTCATCCATAGATGTGCACCAATTCTTATCCATCACTGCTTCAGCATAAGTGGTAGGTTAACTTCCATAACCTTCGATATATAAGCATAATGATTCACAAAGTAACCACTGTAAGTTAATCTATCCACATGATACCTAACCCTCTGTGAGCGTCTGAACTATGGTGCACTACTCGATTCCCCTCTCTCATGAGGTGGAATGTACCTGTTCTACCTAGTACATGCATATACACAGTTGGAATACCAAGTTCACTATCTAGATTGCCAGTTGAGTCATAGCTGAAGTCATCATGCTAGGTGTCATCATACTAGATGTATCCTCAAAGAATTTTCCTTTCACTTTTTTGTCCACCACATCATATCTCCCCCTCACCGACATAGTGGTGCCAGTGGTGGACAGTGAGCCAGAACTACGCAATCTCCCTATCCATGGAGATAAAGAGGAAGATACATCTATCACAATAGGACCTGCCAATGCAGTACTCTATTGCAAATCAATTGTAGGAGCATGTGTAGAAGGCATATCAGACGGTACTACTATAGGTGATGCATACCAAGTAGCCATCTCATCAAATATAACATCCCTACTCACAAGTGTCTCCCGTGTAGAGGGATCATAACATTTATATCCTGTGTAGAGGGATCATAACATTTATATGCCTTCTTTTCCTGTGCATAACCAATAAACACACACTTATGTGCTTTCGGATCCAGCTTCTTTCACTTCTCATCATAGGAATATGCACATATGCAATACACCTAAATACTTTCATGTGACTAACATCAGGTTTGTAACCATACAACCTCTGAAAGGGTGTCACATCATGAATGCTTGTAGTGGGAGTCCTGTTTAAGATATACATGGCTATCATAATAGCCTTAGCCCAATAATAGAGCGGCATTTTCTTCTCATTCATCATTGCACGAGCATCTTCCATCAATACCCTGTTCTTTCATTCAGCTACTCCATTCTGTTGTGGAGTGTAGCTGCATGTAAGCTGTCTACGTATGCCATTTCTCAGCCAAAAAATTGTCAAACTCATGTGATACATACTCCCCACCACTGTTCGATCTCAAACAAGAGATGTAGCAATCAAATTCTTTCTCAACCTACTTCTTAAACTGCTTAAAAATACCCAACACTTCATCTTTTGTTTTCAATATATACACCCAAGTATAGCGGCTAAAGTCATCAATGAATGTCACATAGTATTTAGAACCTCCCATAGATGCATTATGGGCTGGTCCCCCACACATCAAAGTGAATCAACTGCAATGGTTGCATACTATTCTGTACATTCTTGACAAAAGGCAACCTTGATTGTTTACCCAATTGACAAGCATCGTAAACATGACCAATATCAGTGTATGCAGACTTGGGTAGACTTGTCACAAGTTGTTTCTTCTACATCATTTGCAGGCACTGAAGATTAACATGCCACACTCTCTTATGCCATATTTCTAAGTCTCTAACTATGCCCGAGAGCCATGAGCGAACATGGCTGATGTCAGCTACTATGGTAAAATGGCATCCAAAGTGAACATCCTGCCTTGTTTATGACCACGAGCAATCAATTTGCAACAAATAACCAAACTCTTCAATGAAGCATCCGTGCTTATTAAATCGAACATGCAGAATCCATGCAGTCCCCCTGCCTCTAAAATTTCCACCTCCTCTTGCATTTGAACACTGTTGGTCATTATTGCCATAAGACACATTCTTCTGAGATACTCTAGTAGAGCCTTAACCTCTACCACAGCTACCATAGCTACGTTGATTCGAATAAAAAACAACATCCTCGCTCTTAGAGTTGTTAGAACCTGTAGCCAAACCCAGTCTAAATTCCTCATGAATGAGCAATGCAACAAGCTAACCATAATTTGACATTTCAGCCCACACATATATGGAAATATCAAATGATTTGTATTCAGGCCCCAAGCCATTTAATGCAACTATAACCATGTCTTCATCCTCCACCTGTGTGCCAATGGACACTAACTTGTTCATTCAAGAGAGTGTACCCTCTAAATCCTATAACTTTAGCCCATCCTGTAAAGGCATGTTTACACACATAGCAATATAAAATGCATCGCATGATTCTGGCAGTGTAACTAGGAGGAACAAAGGGGAAAGATTATCCTTGAGTTCAATCCCTTGTTGCGAAGAAAAATGGTAGAGAATGGAATGAAGCTCATTTAAGTGGGTTAGCATGGAAGTGCCCTCCTTCATGCGAAGGTCCATGAGCTGCTTTAGCCAATACATCTAAGAAGCAGGGCTTTGTTTATCATAGACATTATGGATCTTATCCCATAAGTCCCATACAAAGTGCGTATCAAAGACAACATCATAAAAAGCCTGCTTAGAGAGGGGCAATATGATTGTGGATTTACATACCTCATCCAGTTCAACCCAATCCTCTAATATTTGAGCTTGACATCCTCATGTTTCAAAGGCTTAACTTGCATTTTGTGCACTAAACTTGTCAAATTTGGGCCTTCCAATAGCTATAGTTGGTGCCATCCAACTTTTCCATATTAAAGATAGAACTATCATTAGAACCACCAATCATAATGAGACCAAGCAAATTCACAGAAGGGAAAAATAGGCTAATGTAGTAACCTACAAATCAGCCCCAAAACAACTACCAAAGCAAGTTGAAAACAAGGGATACTAACCAAGTAATGAGATGTCCACAAAGTCAATACAAAATACTATCAAATGGAGGTGATTTCTTGCATAAATAGTGTAGTAAATTGCAATTAAGACATGCTAAAAATGAAGTACAATAGTAACAAATCAACTTCAAAGAGAGGTCATCACTAATGCAAGACAAACTACGATTGCTAGGGAGTAGCTCCAACTAGCAATGAGTGAATATGTGATTGGCACCAATAATTATCAAAGGATCAAAGTGTCGACTAAGATACATCCCATAGGTATAACCATCATGCATAGAGTAGGTCTTACACGTAACAGAAGAGACCAACCAAAGGCACAACGGATTGAGCAATGTAACGGAAGATCAATACATAGCCAACCAAGATGCATACATAATTGATAACATTGTGAGACAGAGATAGGTGCCAGCCCAAAGGTAATGTCAGATTAGCCCACTAAGAATCAATTGCATACATAAATCATGACGAGAGTGTGTACATGTTACCAAGTCCCATGGTCGCACTATAAGACCCTTAAGCTCAACTGCATAACCAAATACTCAATGTAACACTCAAGTGTCAAGTAGTGGCTTCCACTAGAACAAAAGTCAAATGCCAGACAAGCAAACAAAGCTTAAAACATCATGTAAAAGGCATCCATACATCCAAGATCCAAGTAGCATATATCCGGGAGCACCCAACCCAAGTAACTTGCAAAGCTCTTATTACAACATCAAATGACCATACATAATACTGAATGACAGCCAAGGTCAAGAGTCAAAGCTCTAATCTTATCTCAAGAGCATGTAAAGAGCATAACCAATCATGTAGGATCAATGGTATACCCCAATGTAGCTTCCAAAGTGCTCGAGAAGCATCCAATAGCAATAGGCATATAAGATATTTGATAAAATAGTATTTAGCCTTGCCTATTTTAGTAGTAAAAAAACATTTGTAAAATTGAGAAAATCAGTGCTCAAACCAGTCCAATGGCATCTCATCACATCAATGCCATATCATCTCCCCAAGTATTTGGCATCAATACATGAGCATACAAGCATCTCGAGAAGCATATACAAGCTTCAATATATGAGAAGACTCTGTTCAAACCTATATAATAGTAGGTCTACTATATATGACAACAAGGAATGGAGGTTGGGAGATCCATAACTCAAGTGGCCAATGCTAGGGAGTGTCGGGGATGATTCCCCAAGTGTCCAATGACCATATGGGAGTTGGAGGAGTGATGGGACTGAGCAGGAATTCAGGCCATCAAACTGGCACAAATCACATTGATTTGCTAGTCTTTTTGGCTGCCTTGCTACCTATAGTGGGGCCCCAAAACAATGTCGAGTATATCCAAGAGAAGGCTTGGAACAAGCCTTAGCAAGCCTTTCATTACCGGAAAGGAGAAATGGACCAACTCATACCTCTCCAAGTTGAGCCATGGCTGCTATTAAAACTATGAGTTGAAGATAATTCTCCACAAGCTGAAGTAATGCCAAGTTGGGATCAATCTCTTGGGGAAGATGGCTCTAATATTAGTTGAAGGGAGTGAGCTTGAAGTGGAAGCATGGAGCGGAACTAAGAGCTATGGTGAAATGAGAGAGAGAGAGAGAGAGAGAGAGAGAGAGAGAGAGAGAGACAGAGAGAGAGAGAGAGAGAGAGAGAGAGAGAGACAGAGAGAGAGAGAGAGAGAGAGAGAGAGAGAGAGAGAGAGAGAGAGAGAGAGAGAGAGAGAGAGAGAGAGAGAGAGAGAGAGAGAGAGAGAGAGAGAGAGAGAGAGAGAGAGAGAGAGAGAGAGAGAGAGAGAGAGAGAGAGAGAGAGAGATGTGGGAACTCCAATAGTCACAATGTGTGATTGGCCTTTCCTTTATTCAAATGTCATTGAAAGAATAAAGAATAAAGTGACAGTGATAGTTGCCTACCACACCTATAGTAGTGTACAGGTGTGTGGATAACTAATACACGGTGCGGGTCTTGTTAGTGTAAGTAATACATGGGTGGCAAGGCACATGCACCTTTATCCCCAATAAGTAAGTCCATTGGACCCCTTTACCTTCTCATGTAAAGGTCAACCAGTCATACTATCTTTAGTCTAATAATAAGAGGGACAAGATGGCCAAGATTCTATATGCATCTCAATGGATAGCTTGATGTATGCCATGATAGCCAGAAGGTCTGACATAGCATTTGCTATGAGAGTTTCGGCTTGTTATATGGTCATACATGGCTAGTGACATTGGGACATTGTGAGCGGTATCATGAGATGCCTTAATGGAATTGTAGACTTATGCATTTGTTATGTCATCTAGGATACTAAAGTCATGGGCTACATGACTTAGATTATGTAGGATATGCAGATAGTAGGAAGTCAACCTCTAGTTATGTCTTTACCTTTGCTGGAGGTATTGTCTCTTGGATGTCTAGAATGTAGGAATATACTACCTTGTGTACTATTGAGGCTAAGTACATTGTAGCCACCTATTGATTCTTACAAGGAGGCCCTATGGTTAGGCCATTTGGTTGTAGACCTTGCTATCACGTCTATAACTCCTTCCCAACATTCAGATTCTATGAATGTCATCCAGTTGGCACATGATTTGGTCTTTTATGCAAAGAAGCAGATTGAGGTGCATTATCACTTCATTAGAGAGGTGATTGAGGATAAATAGAAATAGCTTGTCAAGTTCTCTCCAGATGAGAATTTACTTGATTTTCTCACTAAAAGTTTCCTGGCAGAACACTAAGCCTTCCTTATGTAGATGATGGGCATAGAATAAGGTGACATCTTTCCTCATTGAGTTGTACTCATATATACATATTATTCTTTTCTCCTCGCTCCTTGCACATTTTCCTTTAAGTGGGAGGTTATTGGGGATTAAAGGCCACATCTACCTAGCCACCTATATTTACCTTGTACTTAGTACCTACACACCTATACACTTTAATTGGTGGTCATCCATCATTGTTATCCTTATTTTTCATTCTTTACTATGATAAAATTATAAAGGAAAGGCAAGTCACACATTGTGATTCTTTAGTTCTTAGTGCATGCACACCTAATTTTACATTGTACTCAGTGTCCACACACCTATATACTACAAGTGGTAGTTTTCCATCACTATCATCTTTATTCTTTATTCTTTACTATGATATAACAATAAAGGAAAGGTGGGTCACACATGTGGCTATTGGAGTTCCCACACAATAGACTTGCTTTCTTAAGTCCAAACCTCCATAGCCATAAATCTTGCTTCTACTTGTGCTCTTCTCAATCTCTCTCGTGCCCATCTTTTCAATGCAAAGTGAGCATAAACTAGCATAGAAAATCCTCCAAGTTGAAAAATTCATCAAAATATATGTGCAATTCAAAGCTAAAGCAATTTGATAGCTTGCTGATGTTAACTAATAATAGTTGACTAATGTTTAAACCTTACAAAAAGGTTTTTATGATAAATGGATGCCTTGTAGCTTCTAGAGAATGAAAAAAATGTGGGGAGCATCCCAATTGATAAAATTGCATCAACACAAGTTATTTTTAATATAAGAAACCTCTTCAAGCATCCAGATAAATAACACAACCCATATACATCACTCTCTCATCAAATCATCCAGTCTCTCTCTCTTTCTATTTCTCGATTATAGACATGAGTAGACCCCCTGCTTCAAAACAAGAAAAACCTAAGGTTGAGCAAGCCCCTTATTAGATCAAAGAAAACCCCTTGCCTAAATCCCTTGCTTCCAAAAACAACCTATCCTTATCCTTAAGCATTTCTCGTGCTTGCATGCATCAAAATCATACACCAAAATCTCTTATTGAGCATCCAAAGCCAAGTTTTTGTTACTGCAAACCCACCCACAAATGGCTACCAAATCCCTACCAAAGTGGGATATTGCAGCCTCAAATCAAGCCTTAATGGCTCAAGCAGTTGCTTGACTTAAATCTAGATTCCAACGATGAGAATAGTATCTCTATCAATGTGTAGGGAGAAATGACAAAGCTTTACTCCTTGCGCTTCTTGATCCAAGCATGAGCTCCCATGAACACTAGATGTTGCTTTGATACCAATTGAGAGGAAAGCAATGATGGGATGTGAGGTAGAAGCCATTGAGTGCAAGAGGGTTAAGAGAGAGAACACAAGAGAGTTATGTGGATACAAATAAATGGTGCCCTTATTCTTTGTTATCTTTGCTTAAATGAATGTACAATGTGTACATGTACAAGGGATGCCCGCCCAACTATTGCTCATTGGCCTCTATCTCCAACAGATCTCTTTTGACATTATTATTTTGTTTGTGTGCTCTTCTGATTTGTGTGCTTATCTAAGAAAGGATGGATGGAGGTGGCTCTAGTCTTCTAGATTTTGTCTCTCTTCTTCTAATACACTCACATTCCTCTTTATACTGTTTCACAAGACTTTCCATGCACTCAAAGTTATAAACCATGAAGATGCTATGATTTTCTTGATCTTTTGGATTGAGATACACTAGAATTTCCTTTCCACATAAAACCTCCTCTAATATCTTTGCTGGCTCTTCCTTAATCCATGCAAGTGGAGCAACTTCATTGAGGTTTTGTATGTACTCTTTATGATAATACATGCACTCTTCTTACAACCATCCCTCGACCATTGAATCCTCACACCTTCCTCTTTATTGCACATATCTCTTTAATATTTCCATGAATCTTTCTTTTAAAGACATCCATTGAGTATGCTAAAAAATCTTGCAACTTAATCTCCTCTAGTAGATGAAGGAGAACATGCAGTTGAATGTCAAAAAATGACATACATAAATCTCTTTCCATAAAAAAAACAAGCTTAATGCATTCTAGCTTCTTTTGTGAAATAAGCGATGGGTTTATTTCTTTGCTTGTATGGTTTGCCTACTCAAAACCAAAAAGTAAAGTTCATGTACCACATGCTTGAATACAAACTTGAAGTCAAGATAAACCAAATGAACATAATGCGTACCTAAGAAAATTCCATAACCCAACAAATCATGGATAACTATAACTAGGATATTGTGAACTTTGAAGCTTTGCCCACATTTGGGCTTGGACACACTCACCATACCTATTTTGTTCCATAGAGTTGTAGATTATCTATAAGACATTGTAAATATATATTTATATCTTCTAATTTGCATTTACTTGGGATAAATAAATGGAACATCACATGCTCTTTTTCAATGAAAAGGAAAGGCGGCAAACTATATTTTAGCACCATAAATGGCCATGACGACCATGTGCTTGACTATATGGAGAAGGGGCTCACACCATTCGATGCTTCACCCATCTTAATATTGTGTAATTGCATTCCAAACTCTGGTCTGTGGCATCAAAATACTTGAAGGTTAGACAATCAACCAATATCTACATAATATCATCTTTGCTTGCATTTTTGGATTCTCGATCCATAAGTTGTGATAATTCATGGCTTTGAAAAATATGCTTTATACATGGAGCAAGTGAAAAAGTCATAGTACATTTTGTGACATCTTGTTTGTAGCATCTCTATACCTTTAGAGCACTTTGGACAAGTAGTTAAATTCTTGCACTCACCACAAAATAAAATGCAATCATTGATATGCACACGAATCACATTATAGTATAGACCAAGCTACATCATCATCTTTTTGGTCTGATCTCTAGACTTTGGGAGGATGTTGTTCATGGGAGAAACTTAGTCAAGAGACACTTATGAAGAATAGAAAGTAAACATTACATGTTGAGCATCATAAAATATGTACTTGACTACATTAAAAGAAAGAGACTTACTTTACTAGTGTTGTTGTATATGCATTTCCCCAAGAATATTGATTTTGGAGATTAAGTATCAGTAAAATTGCACTTAGTCACATCAAATTTGAAGTAGGATAGAGAGGTTGGAAGGTTTTTTTTCAAAGTTAAGCCTTGATGCCCTCCTATAAATCTTTACTATTTGTAAACTAGTTGTTAAGAAAATGATTCATACCATCATCAATGTCATGGTCTTTGACATCTTTGTTGAATGGATGTGCATATTGATTTTTGAGGTTTCATATGTGCTTGGGTCATTCTTATGCAGAATTCTCATACACTCTAATGAGAGTCAAGAAACACCTTTGTGATGGCAAGTGCATGTCATTCATCAAATCACAATTTAGAACTTGTATCAATAACATATTCATTGTAGTACACCTAGCAAATACATGGGTTACTATCAAATGCTTATAACTTTTCTTTGATTCAAAACTCATGACATGTACATTTTTAGCTAGCGCTCACAAGATCAATATAAGTTCTAAATTTGCAACATATTATGTTAGCATGGTTGAATCAATGCTAAAGAGACATTAGATATACAAGAGTCCTAGTGAGAGATCATAAGGCAAACCCTCTCTCTCACTCACTCTCTCCCTCTATCTTTGAGCAAATAAGCAAAATTGAAACCCTAAGCCACACTTTGAAGCCCTAAGCTATTTTTGTTAAAAAAAAAACCCGAGCCACAATTTTCATGTTTTATTCTATTTTTTGCATTGCATGAGCTTCATAATCAAATACAAGTAAAACATGTTTTCTTTGTAGAAAAATTGCTCAATCACATAGTGAATAGACATACATCATTATGTGCTCCATTCACTGATGTTTGATATTTTGTTAGAATCTCCTAACTCCATTAAGGCTAACACTTCAAGCACATGACAAACATGCAACTTATCCAAATGATTTGCAACCATGCTTTTCCTAGATGGGAATTTTATTTTTGCAAGCTTTCCTTTTAGTTCTTTTGCAACAATCAATCCTTTTTTTTCAAGCTTTTTTGTGCAACATACCATGGATTTAATATTTGCAAGCTTCTAGTTTCATTCTTTTGTAAATGTTTAGTTTTTTCCAAAAGCTTTCAAAAATTAATGTTCCTGCATGTAAACCTTTTGGTTAAGCTTGTGTCAAAGAAATATAAATTGAACCATTAGAAATCCTCAATGAGTGAAGAAGTAGGATTAATTGTTCAAGTAAATTTCTTGATCTTTTTGCAAATCTTAAGTTTGGTAAAATACCAAAAGAGTTTTTTGAATTTACAAAACAAATGGTTTTTTTAAAATCATACCAATAGCCCACCATGCATAGTTAATAAGCAAAACCACATGGTAGAGAATGACCAAGACTATTTATTCTCTTTTAGAGTGTCCATACTAAAAAAGAGAAGTACATACACATAGAACCATAGCTATAGTAAAATTATTATGACAAGAGAAATGTCTGCAATATAGTGAAAGGCCTCAAATCACATGTCCAAAGATAGTAGTATTATTCTAAAGTTAGAGAATCTCTATGTAAGGAACTAGTTTACATGCAATGTTTGAGAGGCACTATTGGTGCAATAAGTCATCAATCTCCATGCAAAGGCAATGGTGACCATCCTTGGCACTAGCCTGTTGCCCAAGGCCACCACATCTTGCAAACATATCCAAGACCTGATTGCATCACTTTGTGAAGGTAGCAAGTAATAACCACCTAATGAAAACACAACTTGTTAAAATACATTCAATAAACTTTGCAGGACATACTATGTAATAAATATATGAATATTTGTACCTTACCCCTTTGCCTAGTCTCCAACCTTTGTATTGATGTTGTCTTTAATTATGGGTTTGTTGAGATAGTTGAACGACATTTTTATTGTTATTTGCAAAGGTAAGAAGTTGATGGAACCACCTAGTGAGACTCCTGAGCCCATGCAAACACATATGATTGAGCTGTCAAAAAGTTGTAGTGCTCCAACCTCATCCTTCGTGGATGAGTCATCAATTGGGCTTCCTAATTAGGAAAGATGGTTCATTACATGTAGTGGTGAGTAACTGATTAAACATGGATGGGACGCCACATCATGAGGTTGCACGATTGATATTTGTAGACTTTACCATGAGTCTACTAGTAGTGGATGCATTGGGTGTAGAGTCGGTGGCCGAGTTATGTCATGTGTCATATGTTAGGCATATATTATTTGTTGCATGCCACTTTTGAAGTTCACAAGTCGTCATGTTTTGATATGTATAGAGAGTATGTCTATACCAAAGTGGAATGCCATTTCAAAGAACTTGGTGATTGACACCATGGACCTGGCATATAAGTGATTCATAGACGAGGGATTCTTGATTACTATATGCTTACCAAAGCACATTGGAGAGCTCATTGCAAATGCCACAAGGGTAGGCCTTGTCCTTTATGACACATGGATTCATTTTTGCATTATAAAAGCCTATAGACACCCTATTACTCAAGAGATAGTAAGAATCTAGAATCTTCTTTACTTTTATTATCTGGTTTTGTGAGTTTGTTTATGTTGCTGCATATACACACGTTCATTTTTGTAATGCTAAAACAGGTGTTGGACCTCACAATTTTCTTGTGGCATCGGGAGGGTAAGTGAGTACTATTGTTTACAAACCAAGAGGTTGGTAAGGCCATTGATGCAATTCACTTTCTAGCTTATCAGAGCTATGTGCTAGATGGCTCTGTCTATTCTATGAAGATTGATGGGATTCCTACTAGGGCTGGTGCAAAGAGGTCATTATTGTTTTATAGGTGATGTCTCACATAGTTGGAAAGGAACCGCGCAACTTGTGTCTTGGTTGGTTTGTGTAGTAGCTGCAGCATGTGTGTTAAGTATTTCAAGCCTAGATGGATCAGGAACATTGTCAGACTGTGTATCCATATAGTGGAAGCCTTGCTATGCTCAGCCATGAATCCTAGAAGAACAACACCATGATTGCTTTAAGTATCACATCCTCAATTAATCAACCATTTAGAAAACATACTATACATTTGTAAAATAAACAAGTTAATGCCATTGCTCACAAATCCATCTCTTGCTTTGGAATGACCCCAAGGGGGTAATCAAGCCACCAAAGATAGACATTTGCCTTCCATTTTGTGGTCCCCCGCTCCTAGATAGTAGAGAGTACATGGTGTTCTCATCTTTCACATCAATCCACTCTTTGGTCACTACAGACACTACATCAAGCAATGCAAGAACCACCCAAGTTAGCAAATTTTCCAAAAAAAAATTGATAGTCTCCCTTGCTTAGGCATTCTATTTCAAATCAAATAAGAGCCACCCACTACCATGGATTTGTAAATATATATAACAAGAAAGAGAACAAATCTAAAACAAGCCACACTTCCATGGGTTGTAATAGCCATTGATCAATGATAGAAATATAGGTACACTTGAGTGGATTACCAACATAATACCCATAGAGTAGTCTCTTAGCTGAGAATTCTTACTTAGGCATCTTGTCTTGGTCTTCATTAGATGACTTCATTATGTTCAAGAGATGCACATATGCCTGTATGACAAATATGGAAATCCATAAAAGTAGAAAATGTAGCCTTTGTTTCATTAGATTAAAGTAAGTGCAACATTTAGACACACTAAATGATCTTACCTCTTGGAGAAGTTCGGAGCTTGACAAGTAGTATAACTTGTCGTACAAGTAATCTTCACCACCCTTAGTTCATCCCATTGAATCCCATATAATACCTTGAAAAAATCTTCTCTAGTGGCACCATTGGCAATGGAGAGATACTTATAGCCACAGGTCTTTCAACTGTTCTTCCTCAGCTCTTATGGCAACTTCATCTTTTTTTTTTGCGTGTTTCATGTTTTAACAATCCTTGACCCTTCTTTTTATAGTTTCTTTGGAAATGAATGGATTAAACTCTTCTTGAATTCAACTAGCACATGATTATGAAAACGTAAACATGAAAAAAATAACAAAGATCTTGAAAATACTAAAGTGTACAAAATTGGATACATACTCATTTTATTTGGAGCATTTCTTCAAAAAAACAAGCTCACCTCTTCAAGAGGTTCTTATTGTGAATTAAGGATCAATGAACCTATATTTATACATAAATGGTTTAAAAAACACAAACATGAAAAAATTTTGAAAACACATGGATTAAAAAAAATTAGAGAGAGGCTCCCTTGTATTTTGAGCATTGAAAAAAAACTATATCTTCAAGAGGCTTCCACATGGAATTTAAAGTCAACAATATTATTGTGCAAAGGAATGGGTTGTGGTGAATACCTTCCAAAACAAGCTAAGATATTAGAATACATAGTGTGTTGTACCATGAATGGATATCTCCACCTCAACCCACTTTCATTGTTCAAGTGTGAGGCGGCTAGCCAATATGCTCTTTGTTGGAAATTTCAAACTTTTAAAGCATGTAAACTTCATGGCCAATGTTTGGGTGACATAGGCTATTGTAATTCTACATTGGAGGGAGAGGATTACTCAATAACCCAAATAAGAGAGATCTTGCACAACAAATTGAGGGATATGAAGAGCACTAACAAGGCACTAACACATTATTTGTATCCGTATTACAGTTCAGAGAGAGAGATGGACATAAGGCACAGGCTCAAAGGGTAGCAGACATGCTCCCTATCATTCCATCAACACACAATGTAAAATTCAATTGTATGTACAACACATATACAATGATCAACAAACCTAGATCAAATCATGGTTAAGTCAATGTGACTTAACCTTATTCATTAAGGTAAACAATTGATAGAAGACTAATGAGCTTGAATCTCAGCACTCCCCCTCAAGCTCAAGTGGGGTACTTCACTCCAATTAGTTCTTTGAAATGCACAAACTTATCTTTACCCAATGACTTGGTAAAGATATCTGCAACTTGGTCTTTTGTCCTCACATGGACCAAATCTATGTCACCTGCAATCACTTTTTCTCTGCTTGTACCTCAATGTGCTTAGTCCTAGCATGATAGACCAGATTATTGGCTAGGAGCACACTACTCATGTTGTCACAATAGAGTGTGACATGCCTGACTTCCTGCATGCCCAAATCATCAAGAAGCTTCATGAGCCATGTTGCCTCACATGGAGCTATTGCAACACCTCTATACTTTGCCTCAGTACTAGAGAGTGCAATAGTAGGTTGCTTCTTACTGCTCCAGCTAACCATACTACTACCAAGGGAAAATGCATACCCACTAGTAGATCTCCTGTCATAGGTATTTTCTGCCCAGTCGGCATCTATATATCATGTAAGCTCCAAAGGCCTACCATGCTCATAGAATAAGCCATAATCTGATGTAGCCTTCACATACCTCAAGATCCTCCTCGTCACTGCATCCAAGTGTGGCTTCATAGATTTATGCATGAATTGGCTAATCGGTCCAACTAAATAGCTAAGATCCGGTCTAGTAATGGTAAGGTAAATCAGGCTACCCACCATTTGTCTATACATAGTGACATTCTCAATCTCATGTCCAACATTTGCAAGTAGCTTAACATTTTGTTCCAATGGAGTGCTCAATGCTTTGCAATCCAACATACCATACTTGGTCAACATGTCTTGTGCATATTGCTTCTACAACAACCAAGTACCATGAGGTGTAGAGACAACCTCAATCCCAAAGAAATATTTGAGTTCACCCAAATCTTTGACCTAAAATTCAGCATGCAACATTTCATTGATCTCTCCAATTCCTGTGACATCATCACATGTAATGATCAAGTCATCCACATAGATGCCTAATATCAAATAACCAGCCCTTGTCTTCTTTGTGAATAGGCTATGATTAGCCTTGCCCATAGTGAAACCAAGTTTCTATAAGCATGCACTTATCTTAGCATTCCAAGCTTTAGGTGCTTGCTTCAACCCATATAATGCTTTCTTCAATCTACACACATATGTAGGAAAATCTAGATGTATAGAGCCCTCGGACTGATCCATGTATACTTCCTCAACCAAATCACCATTGAGAAAAGCATTCTTCACATCCATTTGATACATACTCCATCCTTTAGATGCTGCCAAAGCAATCACTGTCCTCATGGTTGCCATTTTAGCAATAGGGCTAAATG
Organism: Lygodium microphyllum; assembly: GCF_053477565.2. Taxonomy (NCBI): domain Eukaryota; kingdom Viridiplantae; phylum Streptophyta; class Polypodiopsida; order Schizaeales; family Lygodiaceae; genus Lygodium; species Lygodium microphyllum. The sequence goes on along the minus strand of NC_141137.1, from coordinate 98,602,297 downwards.
TCTCCTCATAATCAAGACCATATTGTTGTGCATAGCCTTTTGCCACAAGTCTTGCCTTGTATCTTTCCAATGTGCCATCTGATTTACACTTCACTTTGTATACCCATTTGCAACCAATAGCCATTTTTCCTTCAGGCAAATCAACCGAATCCCAAGTGTCATTTTCAACCAATGCTGAATATTCCTCATCAATTGCCTTACACCAATGATAATCCAAAATAGCTTCAGAAAACTTTGTGGGTTCCTTAAAGCTAGTGACTTTTGCCATATATGCATAGTGCCTCACTGCATAACCATTGTATGTAAGCCTATCCCCACAGGCTTCCTAACTCTTTCTGATCTCCTCAACTGAGGTGCAGTATGAGACTCTCCTCTCTCATGAGGTGGTACGTATCTATGTCTTACACCAGGAGTCACAACTGATGAAATATCAAGCTCACTATCCAAGCTGTCAGCCAGGTGAATCATAACCACAAGTGAGTGGCCCTGTAACATCATTAAGTTTTCCTTTGCCTTTATCCACATTTCTCCCCCTCACTGACATATGTGTGTCAGTGGACAAAGATGCTGAAGTCCTCAATCTACCTGTCCAAGGACTAACTAATGTAGTAGCATCTTTAGAAGGCCCATAAATTTTTGAACTTTCATTTGTACCTGCATGTACATAAGTCTCATGACAACCATAATCATCATTCATCAAAGTGATATTCTTCTCATGCCATGATTTCAGCTCATCAAATACCACATCTCTTGAGACCAATATCTCATGAGTAGAAGGATTGTAGCATTTGTACGCTTTCCTATCTTGTGCATACCCAATAAAGATGGCCTTTTCTGTCTTTGGATCAAGCTTCTTCCTCTTTTCATCTGGAACATGTACATATACCAAGCATCTAATAACCTTAAGATGGCTAATGTTCGGCTTTATCCCATAAAGCTTCTCATGAGGAGTCGCCTCATGTATACTTGCTGTTGGTGTACAATTCATGACATACATTGCAGTCATTATAGCCTCTGCCCAATATGCATTTGGTAGGTTTTTCTCATTCAACATGGCTCTTGTTGATTCCATGATCACCCTATTTTTCCTTTCTACCACATCATTTTGTTATGGTGTGTACTACATGCCAATTTCCTTTTAATCCCATGAGCTGCCAAGAAGTGATCAAAGTCTTTAGAAAATATTTTCCTTCACTATCAGATCTCAAGCATGAGATGTAGCAAGCCAATTCTTTCTCCACATGTCTCTTAAAATCCTAAAAAACATCCATGACATCACTCTTGTGCTTTAACACATACAACCATGTGTACCTACTATAGTCATCTATGAATGACACATAGTAACGTGATCCCCCAAGAGATGCATTCTATGAGGGTCCCCATACATCAGAATGTACAAGCTGTAATGGTCTAGTAGTAGTGCTTACATGCCTCATAAATGGAAGCCTTGGTTGCTTCCCAAATTGACATGATTGACATACATGTCCCAATTCTGCATGCTTGAGCTTAGGGAGTCCAAGTACAACTTGCTTATGCTGCATATTCTTCAACTTTTGAACATTTACATGACCGATCCTTTTATGACATATCTCAATGTCCCTTATTTCATCATTGTCATGTGAGTACAGAACAACTTAGAGATTGGAACATACAAGGCAAGGTGATTCTCAAATATTGGGCAATGTTTCTGAGCGACGATCCAGAGCGAGCCCAGTCAGGAGTCCATTTTCAAGTTAGCCATGGAATGTAGCTCTGATACCATATTACAGTTCAACGAGAGAGATGGACATAAGGCACGCGCTCAAAGGGTAGCACACATGCTCCCTGTCATTCCATCAACACATAGTGTAAAAGTCAACTGTATGTACAACACACATACAATGATCAACAAACCTAGATCAAACCATGGTTAAGTCACACTGACTTAACCTTATTCACGAAGGTAAACAACTGACAAAAGACTAATGAGCTTGAATCTTAACATATCCAAGGCTAGAAGGAGCTCTATCTCTTTTGATTTGTCTATCTTGATAAAGTGATAGTGCATGGATACATGGTACTCAAGAGAGTCGGCATGCACTATATATCATAGGAAAGCATAAAGATTATATACTATTGCAAACAATAAAATACTTATGTGAAAGAAATTGACTATAAAATAAAAACTCAATGTCCTTAATTTGGTTCATCCATGTCTTTAGATGGTGATTACCATCCCACACTAAAATCTTCTTTCCTTTTAAGTCTTTCCACTCCTTGCCCAATGACTTCTCAAACTCTAGGTGACTTTGGGCTCCATTCTGCCAAGTTTTGAGGTGTGACAAGCATTGTAATCCCACCAAGCCCTGCCATTAAGACCAACAAATCCACTTTAAGGCCAAATTTCTTCTAGTTCTCTTGGGAAGGAAGGATCCACTTTGAGGCCAAATTTCAGAGGTGGTTTGCAATGGCATACCAAGCTAGGGTGGTACTTCAATCATTCTTATTTGGTTGTGAGGAAGGGATTCCTCTTTGATCTTATATTGGCCTTTGTGGGTTTCAATGTTAAACAAATACTATATCTTAGGTATGGAATGAGATATAAAAGAAATTTGGTCCATGCAATATCTTGGTCACCAAATTTATCCCTTAGGAAATATTTCTCCATAAGTCTTGGTTCGATTCACATTGCCATCACTCCTTGATTAGTTGTAGGTGAAACCTATGCTTTAGCAGAGGCATTAGGTAGATTCATATATATTCTTAGGGTTGCAAATAGATTTCTAAGAGGTGAAAAGAAGGCCTCTACCTACCTACTATTTGTGTTGTAGAGACATTTGCATTAGGTAGAGTACTAGTATTAGGTAGAGGCATTATGTAGAGTCCTATCTTCAATTTGTGTTGCCAAACATGGATGATATGAATATAGATCATGTAATTGAACAAGGGATTGTTGAAATATATCCATTGTGTTTGAGATAAGAGGTCTACAAGTTGAGATATTGAGTGTAACCATGAGAGTGGAGTATTGCACAACGAATGGGAAAAATACTGAGAGATACAAGGACATGAGAGACATTTTGATGTGCAAAGGAAATTGTAGCATGAAGACCTCAGTGATGAGTTATTATGTAGCAAGACATGGGTGTGCTAGAGTAATTTTAGTATGAAGACTTTTTGATGAGTGCTTTTGTAGCAATACATGGGTGTGCAAGGGCAATTGTAGCATGAAGACCTTTGGGATAAATGCTTGTGTAGCAAGACATGGGCGACACTCTATGAGAGTTTGAAGGCTTCATCTCTTAGGAGACAAGTGTACCAAGCTATTATTAGCAACATGCATATAGATTCATCCTAATTTTGTATTAATGTGGAACTTGATGCTACAAGCTTTGGTTGGTTTCTCATGTGAAATCATGGAAAAATTTAGAGGAGAGGAGTGTGAAGTGATGATACAAGACTATGTGAAAAGGATTAGGTGGACATTGTGATTTTGGAACCAAGATAGATAGTGTCCAAAGTAAAGAAACTTAGTAGTGATGGTTGTATAACTAATATAGCTAAAAACACTCTACTCACATCTAAGAGATGATTTTGAGACTATATTTTATGAAATACACCATTTATTTTATCCTTTATGCCAAAAAAACCCTTTCTATTGATCTATTTGGGATGGCTAGTCATTCCATCACAGAAAGAGCTAGAAATCCCAAGTAATCATGCAAGGTGTTACTTCGGCCCTACAAGATGATGCTTTGGTCACACCATAAGATAATCTTTCATTAGAAAAAATTCTCACCTTCCATCTCTTTGAGTTGTTTGTGAGCATCATTCATATGATTTGGGTTGGTGTGGGAGCCATGAAAGACCCATTTATTTGGTTATGGGTTTTTTCCCCTATTCCGATGTGTCAATGGAGCCTTCATAGTTTCTAATGAACCTTAGTGTGCAATGTTCATTAGAAGACTTGGATGATGGGGTTGTTGCCACCCCCCTTCTTTCCTACACACTAAGGTTCATTAGAAGCTATCAAGGCTCCATTGCATACTCGGATGATGGGGGGGGACTACCACCCTAGTTTTTTTCTACACACTAAGGTTCATTAGAAGCGAAGGCTCCATTGTGCATATGAACAATGGGGGGACTACCCCCCCCCCCTTTTTATTTGAGTGTGGAGGCTTGGGTCCATAGTAATGTGGTACAACAAAACCCTAGACCAATAGTAGTCAAGATCTTAGCTTGGAGAAATCGCACACCACCATTGCTAGCTTCCCTGTCTTGCGTGCACGTGGACAATCCTATTGCTTTATGACCACACTGAATATTGCATGTTGTTGGCTGCATACTTTGGTGTGTATGGATCATTAAACTATTGATGGTATTGGCTTTACTTTGATGTTCAAGGATCATAGCCATTATTGCTTAGTATCATGAAAATTAGTCTTGATGCCACTTTTATACGAGGGTGAGGAATGAGAGGGAGACAAGTGAGTGTGTGCACAAACTGAGAGTTAGATACCACCCACAAAAGCGTTGAAGCAACTTGACTCATTACTGGCTTCTCTCTCTCTCTCTCTCTCTCTCTCTCTCTCTCTCTCTCTCTCTCTCTCTCTCTCTCTCTCTCTCTCTCTCTCTCTCTCTCTCTCTCTCTCTCTCTCTCTCTCTCTCGCTTGCTCACTAGTATATTTTCTTGTCACCTTTTCACGTGTTTTCACTGAAGTCCCAAATCATACACATGGCTCCTTCACCGACCACTTGCATAGTGAACGAGCACATATCGTGTATGAATTTCATGAGATCACACATGCCACCACTATGCAGCTCCCTTGTGATTTGCGCATGCATGGACAATTGTCCTACTTTGCACAAACAACAGCCTATGACCTCATTGCTTTGCTATCCTATGACCTTGCTGCTTCACTATCCTACGACCTCGGATTGTATATTAGCACTTAATACCCTACAAGAGCCAGCACTCTCTCTAAGTAATTATGCTAGATATAGCTGAATTAATCGAGCCTCAATATTCGATTATAAGTGATCCATTGCAGCTAAGTCCATACCAACATGAATAGTTATTATTTGAGATTGAATCTATGCGAGCACTAGCTTCCTACTGCTATGCTCATTATGAGCTAAAAGCTCTAGAGTACTCATGTAGTCCTACACATACTATTGAAGGCATTGGTTGCTATGAGTTAATGATTACAAGGACAATTGTAGTAGGGCTATGAGAATAACTATATTATGAGGGGCAAGCTTCAAGGATTAATGGCTAAATATTGATTAGCTTATTCCTAGCTATACTTGCATGCGGATTGCGATGAGCCCTTCATTAGCCTTGAGCTTAGTGAAATGATACCATATTAATAATCTAAGAAACACATAAAATAAATTGATCAAATGGCCAGGGTGGGAAATTTAGCCTCCTTTGAGGTAGCATTTCTCTAGCCCCTAGGTAGTTAAGCAATGATTACGGAACTAGAAGCACTATCATGACCACTTTGGGGCACTAGCATGGCCACTAAGGTTGGAAGCTTTTAATGGCAAGTGGCAACCTCTTTGCTAGTATTAACAACCCCCCCTTGAGGTTTTTCCTAAGGGCGATATTATACCCAAAATTGTGAGCATGTTGTTATCATCCATCCATAGAATCTGTTCTCTGTGAGTTCTATGAATTGTAAGGACATATTGGAAGATTATAAGATATAAGACCATGGGAAAGCAAAGACATAATAGGTTTAAACTTGTGTGCATTTTGTCATATATAATTAGGTGTCTTACGAATTGTTACATGATATAAAGAGGAGAAATTCTAGTATAGCATGGTTTTTGAGTGAGAAACTTGGTGATATAGCTAAACACTCGATCCCATGAGGTTAGAATGGTACCATAAAGTATAAATGGGTGCTATAGCTAGACATTGGGTCCCTAGATTAAAATTCCATAATGTCCGTGATAGGTGATATATCTCTACATTAGAGGCCCTAGGTTAGAGTTGTTATCGTAACGTTATGTAACACATAAAGGGGACACATGATATGATATTGTGACCAAGTGAGAATGAACTTTGTAGGCTCTTTGCGACCCATCACTTTAGTCATGTAAGCAAAGTGTCTGGCTAAATACCCACTATAAGTTATCCTATCAATCGGCTTTCTGACTCTCTTTAACCTTTCTAATTGTGTGCGCTATGTGACTCCCTCTCATGAGGTGGTACATACCTACTTTGTCTAACTCCAAGTGTAGTAACAAATGATATACTAAGTTCTTTATCAAGAATTTCATTGCCAGGTGACTCATAACTAGAAGAAAGTGGCCTAGTAGCATCTTCAAATATCTTTCCTTTGCCTTTATCAAATACCCAATGTAAGTCAGTCTATTAACTAGACATTGGAGCACCTAGGCTAGAATATTGCTAGCATAACATGCATGAGAGGTGATATAGGTAGACATTGGAGGTTCCATGATAGAATGCAAGCATAGTGTACATGATTTTGGCAATTAGGGACACTTGGTCTAAGATAAGGTAGATGATTTTGGTAATTCGAGACATTAGAGGCCTAAAAAGGATGCTGAAATACATGGAATCCATAGATGTGGAATATAATTAAATAAGTAATAAATTGAAATAAAATTAAAATGCAATTGATAACAAATACTGTAGCATCGATTCACTCCAATCAATCATTGTAACTAAATTCATTACAAACAATGATAATGATAATCAAGAAAAGCCACATTATTACATGCGAGTCATATCTAGGATTAGTTGAGATATTTACTTGTAGTTTTTTGACCATTGTCCCATAGTAGAGGGAAGATGTTGTGTTTGCAAATGCAAATGTAATCACAACAAGCTCCCTCACAAGCTACATTCATAAAATTATACCATGATACCTAAGACTCGTACTTTGTATCTTCAAGATAAAAAAACTTTGCATGATATTTTGATGTGGCATTGGCTCATATCACAAAGTCCACGACCACATTTAAGGTAATGAAGTTTTTATTGAGATAGCTATATGACGGTGTAAAAATTGCTAGGTCAAAATACTTTTGTGAAAGAACTCACTAGATCCAAGCTCTCATATGTATGTCAACCATGGGGATATGATAAAGCTAATGATAGTCGATTACTTCTACAATAGATTTGTGGCACACCTCTCCTTGCTTTTCCCAATGATGTTATTGAACATAGATCAATATTGTACATCATCCCTTATATTTTATGTCACCCTATATATTGCATATTACCATTACATTTTACACCCTATGGCATTTGCTAACATCATTATCCTTACACCATACCTTTCATCCTCATACCTTTGGACCACATCTTCCAAAAGCTATGCCTTATACACTTACCACCATTCTACACCATCCCTTACACCCTATATAACCTTACATTACACCATACCTTACACATGAATACACATAGCCTTACATCTTACACATGCATCTACACTTAGACCTTGATGCTTTACAAATGTCTACAACATCCCTTACATGTGCATACACAAAATAGCATATTTAAAAAAGTAACCCAGGTTGTATGTGAACTACTAAACAAGGTCAACATTATACAAATCTTGCATTTAATACTTTTACTAAACATATCCTTTAGCTTTCAAATGGAGTATTATTCACCAAAAAAAGATCAATACTATTGAGAGTGTGCATTTAACACTTTGCAAACATTCATATAGAAGGAGTAGTGTGCACTCATGTTATAAAGAGAAGTAGAGCAGTTCATAATACTTTAGCCATATATATAATTATGTAAAGAAATGTGCAATAGAGGGAAAAGTTTTCAGATAATCATTAACTAGCCCACATCTTCTCCTTGAAGCATGACCTCCATCACATGTGCAAGTGAACTGTTTATGTAAGTGAAACGAGCTAGACCTGTATCACATGTCAAGCTTGATATAGAGATCAAACAAGATCAACATCATTTAGAGCTTGCATTTAATAATTTGAAAACATATCATGTAGCTTGCAGAAAGATTGCACCCATACTATAACAGAAAAGGAGAGCATTCCATCAAACTTCTTCTTTATCTTCATTACATAAAGAAGTGTGCTAGTACATTTTTTTATCACTTCTTGAAATGCTATCATCACAATGTGATGCCCTCTCTCCATTTGTAGTTGATGCTGCATTGTACTTACCTTGCTTATTCACTCTTTTTTTGTGCACTCATAAGGTTGACAAAAGAAAAACCCAATTATGGACACTTTTCGCAGGCAAGAATAAGGATATGTGACACACGAGGTGAGAGTAATTTTTTCTTTAAATATAAGTTGTGTGGCCTTGTGATTGGACAATTCTTGGTCACCATTTTTTTCTCTCACACAAGAGTGGATTAAGTAACAATTTCTTGCTAAAAAGCTTGAAAATTCCAATTCTAATAGCATTGCTTCCTCTATTTCGGATAGTGTGCATTTTATTGGGAGCTCCAAAATAGTGATGGATGCATGATATATCACATATCTTCATGTTAAAAAGGAACAGTAGTGTGTGACATGACATTTATGTAGTGAACTATACTGTTGATGTCATTTATAGAAAATATCCAAGGTTGTTTCAAAAGCACGAAATCAAAAGCTTGCAAAAATAATGCACTCTTCTTAGATGAACTCAAAAATCTAAGCAAATGTGTAAAATGTACTTTACAAGTTTAATAATGATGATTCACATATTATACATAATTCTTACATTTTTGCAAAGGAAATACTTATTAAGTGTTTTCTTATTAAGTGCAACTAACACTAATGAAAAATCATAATGTGCATCATTTACAAGTGCCTAGTTTAGACTAGCAAAAAGAGCTTTTCTCAGGCTACGTGAAGAGTTAAAATAGAATTTTCCATTACAATTGCTCAATCCATAGTAGCTCTTGGTCAGGTCTTTGCCACCCATAGTTCACATGTAACTCATCCCTAGCATGCAATGATGTGATGGCCTGAACTATATGCAAGTAGGGACATCTTGAGTCATATACTTGGGCTCATAACCATTTTCACACTCAATGAAAATACAATTCATTATTGCACTTCTTCTTGGGCTATTGTTAATTAGACCAGCTATGTTCTCTTGGGAAAAAGGCCTCCTACCAATATACAAGCATTCTTCCTTATGATGCCTAAGACCTCATTTGGAGAAAGAGGCCACATTAGCATAGAGTCAATATGTACTCATGCTCTGAATGCACCTAATCCCATAGAACCCAACAATATATTGGACCACAAAAGGACATCAATGTGAGCTTTCAATGTACCTAATGCTGTAAGATGATATCAACCACAAAAAGACATCAATGTGACCTTTGAATGTACCTTTGAATGTACCTAATGCTATAATATAATATTAGCCAAATGACTTTTGATGAGTATGACATATCACTTGTGGCCACCATTAGTATATTCCTAAAAAAATGTTACATCAACATGGCATGCTCTCCTCATATCCATCATGCACAATGGAAGATGATGGCATACAAAGATTGTAAGTTTATAAATTGTGTTTTTATTAGAAAATTCACTATCTTTGTGAGAGAGAGAGAGAGAGAGAGAGAGAGAGAGAGAGAGAGAGAGAGAGAGAGAGAGAGAGAGAGAGAGAGAGAGAGAGAGAGAGAGAGAGAGAGAGAGAGAGAGAGAGAGAGAGAGAGAGAGAGAGAGAGAGAGAGAGAGAGAGAGAGAGAGAGAGAGAGAGAGAGAGAGAGAGAGAGAGAGAGAGAGAGAGAGAGAGAGAGAGAGAGAGAGAGAGAGAGGATGTCTATAGTTGCCAAGATATCTATTTCATAAGGTTAGGAAACTCATTTTGAACTTGGCCATTTTAGAGTCTTATGAAAATATATATTTTAAAGACCTACCCTAAAAAAAGCCTTCAACATTTTTTCCACATTCATTTAACACATAGACATGGATATTGACATTGGTTTTTAAGGGAGAGTATATGCAATGATCAAGGAGAATAAGAGATCAACTGCCCCTTTTTGAGGAGTTGTGGAGCCACTTTCGACTAGAGATGCATTCACACAATGAAAGGTATGATTGACATTTTATTTTTTTGTTTCAAGGATTTAGAACTAGAGAAGTTATGATACTTAGTGCTTATTTTTGAAATGTGATAGGAAGCGGCACATGTCAAGCTATGAGCAAGGCATACATCCCATCTAGGACAAATGGGCAAAAAGGGATTTGTTGCCACTTTTGTGAGTAGATAAGCTACACACTTTCAAATGTCTTATTTTATATGTATGTGGTTGTGTTAAATTAGTTTTTCCTTCACAACCCTTTATAAGCTTCATTACTAAGTAATAGATATCTCACAATGTGTAAAAGATTTATGGAACATGAGATATGGAGGCCATTGCTTGATAGGAGCCCGAGGAGGGCAGATGTCAAGTTGGTGAGTAGGTGGAGCCCACCCTAGGTGAGGGTTCAAATATGCAAGTAAGGGGGTAGAGCCATAGAGAGCAGGGTCATTATCTAAGCATCCTAACTTAGATATGGGTGCTAACAACAAGGACTCAAATGATGAGATGATAGCTTAGCCCAAGTCACTCTTTGATGTATTAGCCACCAGTTGCTTGGCCCTTGCTTGAGCTATGCTTTGATTTACTTGTTGATCACTTGGTCATTCATGTATTGTTTTTGTAAATTTCTACTCTAACATTTACATATGTATATTATTATTATCGATATGATATTATTCCATCTCATATTATTCTTTATTTTTACAAATTGTAGTTAGGAAAATATAACTATTTCATTAACTTGATGTGCTTACATTTTTTAAACTGGCCACATGCACAATGCATCTATTGAGTGTACCCATATTTTGTGTGTGTGGATGAGAGAGAGAGAGAGAGAGAGAGAGAGAGAGAGAGAGAGAGAGAGAGAGAGAGAGAGAGAGAGAGAGAGAGAGAGAGAGAGAGAGAGAGAGAGAGAGAGAGAGAGAGAGAGAGAGAGAGAGAGAGAGAGAGAGAGAGAGAGAGAGAGAGAGAGAGAGAGAGAGAGAGAGAACGAATGCTACACACACACATAAAGATAGAGAGAGTATGTATGTGGGGGGGGGAGAGAGAGAGAGAGAGAGAGAGAGAGAGAGAGAGAGAGAGAGAGAGAGAGAGAGAGAGAGAGAGAGAGAGAGAGAGAGAGAGAGAGAGAGAGAGAGAGAGAGAGAGAGAGAGAGAGAGAGAGAGAGAGAGAGAGAGAGAGAGAGAGAGGACTGAGTGAGAGGAAATGAAAGAGCAGAAGAGTCCAAGATTGAGAGTAAGCAATAGTTTTTCTATTGGCAAAACAAAAAAAGTGTCGCTTAAGAGACACATACTAAACAAAAAAACATCCCTTAAGGGATGCTATTGCATACATCACTTAAAATATGCTTGTTATTCCATATGTGACATGTCACAAATAATGTGGCATAAGTAACTTACAAAAGCAAGGGCATATAGATAGGTTAGAGCGATGCTTGAGCGATGAAAATCAACATCGCTTTACTATTTGAAAATTATAGTAGTGTTGGAAGATTGAGGAATCTTGGGATTGCTATCAAACAACTCTGATCTCAAGCTTTCTAGCTTCCTTGGAAACTTGATTTTGGATTCTCTCCCAATCGAGAGGACTCTCAAGGAAAGGTATGAGGTTTGTGGGCTTCCATGTGTGACTTAATCATAACTACACCAAGATCAATTAGTAGGCCTTCAACTTTTGATAAGTTAAAGTCTTTATGGATTTATTCTATCATGTATCTATTTATATCGTAGTCAATGGACTCATTTTGTTAGAGTCCTTAGCACTTTCATACTCTAATCCTTGTTCTTCTAGATCCCTACTAGTGTATTCCTTATTATAGTCTTCTTCTCTTTAAAGCTTCTACTAGGCTATTCTAGTAATCAATCTAATGTAGTTTTGTCCATGTTTAGTTGAGTTTTTCCAACAATTATTCAAATATTAGTAAGTTTTCTTGAGGGCCATTCCCACTAAGAAAACATATTCTAAAGATTTGTTTTGTTGGAGAGGTTCTATTCCCTTAGGATTAGTTTATTGGAGGGGCTCTACTTTGTTGGAGGGATTCTATTCCCTTAAGATTAGTTTTTTCGTAGGCCTCATAGTTGTCTCCTATGCATTAGGTCATGTTCATTTTCTAGGCAAGGGATGTAATCATTGAGTGGCTTAGGCACACGAGGGTAGTTCATATCTCCTCTAAGCATGCTAAAGATAGCATCTAGGTCTACTAGATTTGTCTCCTAGCTTCCCATTTCAACTCTAGCTACATCTTTCTATTGTCTAGGATGACCAATCCATTGCTCAAATCCTCAATTAATCTTGCACTTTGCATCTAGTGATGTTTGAGCAATAGAATCTGATAAACTCCTTTCATCACCACTAAATTTATGGCAAATGTGATACTAGAAATCTTGATGTGCAAATCTTTTAACACACCCAATAGGTGGATTTTAAACCCATCAACCATAGCCAACTGAAGTACACACTCTCAATAGCTGGATTTTCTCAAGCTTCATTAATAGCTTCATTGAAATGGTAATTCCAACTCTAGTGTCTATGATTTTTTTTCTTATTGAGCCACCTAGAGCTTCAAGTGGAAGGATGACAACCAACTCCTAGAACATGTTCAGTTTTAGTGCTCCTAAAGTTAGAATTAGAGTAGGCTAGGGTTACCCATTTTTGAGGCTCTTGCGGGATTGATTCAATCGTTTCTACTTTGATTCCTTCCTAAGCCTTGAAGGCTCTCTAGAGAAGTGGATTCCCTTTAAAAAAATTTCCTAATGGGATGTCACATTGGTAGAGTTAGGGTTTCAATGATATTTGGGTCTATTTCCTTGAATTAAAAATTCCTAATCCTATGGGTGTTGTAGCTACACCATTGTAAGGGCATTGCTTGTGGTTCCTCTCTTTGTTGGATCTAATTCAAGTTTTGCAAAGGTGTTAGGATCTATGTGGTTGACATTGATGTAGTGCTAGATAGGCCAAGTCCACTCATTGCTCCTCTGACCACCTCCTAATCTTGAACCTTAGCTTGTGGTTTTTAAACTTGTCAATCACTTCAAACTCATGCTTTGAGTATGATAGTCACCTACTTTGGTAGTGGTAGAATTTTCAATGTTAGGTGTAGAATTTTTGTGCTAGAAGCGACCATGTTTTAAAGATTTGTTGTAATCCCGTTGCTTTTCAAGAAACTTTGATATTCACATTCTTCTTTCTTTTCTTTGAGCTCTTTTTTCCAATCATGGATCTATTAGCAATAGAAGGGCTAGGTATACTAACTCCTTTCTTCTTCCTTTTAGCTCTTGTAACACTATTCACATGGATCGAGATTGTGTCTTCATCAATGATCATTTGAACTCCCAAAAGACTTAATAGTACTAAAGAGATGATTATAATCTTATTTGTCTTACTTTTGGCTTAGAACAATCTTGGTTGATATGTGTTATGCCATATTCGGCGCATCTCGATTAGCCTTTTTGTCCTTGGGAGGTTCCTATTTCTATGGATACTTATCAAAACATGTCCAAGATGAATGGAGTTCTAACACTCAAGGGTCTCATAGGCTTGGATCATACCTTGTCTTTAGTCATGTACATCAGAATTGGGTGTAGTAGTCCAAAAGGAATGTATTTCTCTCCTTATTGTATATGATATAGGATTTTGCATGTTCCTCTTCCTTTGGTGGTTCTTCTATGAACTGCACAATGAACATGGAGTTCTTGCTATCCTTGAAGGATTGCTTTCCACTCATGGTGCGACTAGCATTTCATCAAGCAAGGTAGGTAAGGCTAGTTGTTGAGGTCTTTGATAGAAAGGCCCTCTATTTTGCTATTGATATTCAACACTAGAATACAAAGAAAGATACAAAAGCCTTTTTGGGGATTTGGAGTAAGCTTCCTCATGGCCAAAGCAACCATAGTTCATGCATACTTGTCTAGCTTTGGGACACTCCAATGTTCGATGATATCTACCACAAAATATGCAATAGATGTTTTGTTTATATGACCTTGGTTGCCTAATGATAGCCATGAGTTTTGAGAGCTCCTTTTGCTATTGTTTGAAGGTAACCAATATGTCTTTTGAGCTATGTTGAGCTATATGTTGCTTTTTTTGGAGTGAGGATCTTGAGATCATGTCTCTTTTTTGTCTGTGCTCCTCTATCTATGGAGGTTTTCTATCATAATGGATTCATCTAATGTGCCACTTATGTTAGATATATCTAGGATTGAATTGCTTGCAATGGTCTCCTTCATTCTTTAATCTCACATCCTTGTGATGAAGGCTTTGGTTACCACCTTGGCATTAGGTCTTTCTATCATTCATATTTTGATACAAAGTCCTCAACTTGCTTGTGCTATCTTTGAGTTGGATATGAGGTTGTTGGCCTCAACACTTGCTCAAAGGTCTACAAAGCACATCCACTCCATGTTAGTAGGGTATTAGTCATTGAGATTTGGCCTAAAGAATTGTCAAGCAATTGTCTTTGTATTAGGTCTAACAACAAGAAATTGTATGACATTATTAGATTGAAATTCATGACCTAATCTCTTGATATTATCTACTTCTCTCTACATCTCCCATTTTGTAGCTATACTTAGATCCAACAACTTGTTAAGTTACTCTTCTCTTCATCTTTAAGGGGTTGTAGCATTTTTTCTATGGCTTCTTGACTCATTTTGGTTATATTGAAATCAATCATAGCCTCAAAGATTTCTAGAGACTTGTACAAGTCTTGAAAAAATTCTCTAGTATATCTATTTCCCTCCATATTGTAAGTTTTTTGCTAGTCTCTCTCTAGGTTCACAAGATTGATGATTCTTTTGTTAAGGGGATGGGGGTTTGCCTCCCTCCATCTTGTAAGTTTTTTGCTTGTATCTCTCTAGGTTCACAAGATTGACAATTCTTTTTGTAAAGGGGATGGGGGTTTCTTCAATTTCTAGCTTCTACTTGTTGTGTTCAAGATTAAGAAATCCACTTCCCTTGGGGTTTGGAATATCTAGCCCAATTTGCAATTGCATGTACCGATATTTCTCAACTCTTAATTAGCCTAATTGATTGTTACTGCTCTCCTACAAGGTTAGGTCTTTCTAGCCTAGGGTTTTATATGTTCTTGCAAGGCTTCTTTGAGAGCTTGTTAAGGTCCTTGTTTTCAAGTTTAGGTGTTTCTTTTAAGCCTCGTTGTGATTCATTTTTGGTTAAGGAGCTTGACCCTCTTGCATATGGGTTCAAGAATTCTTAGAGCGTAAGTCTAACCATTTTTGGTGTGTCAATCTTACTTATGTCTTGATTGTAAGTCTAAGGGTTTTGATCTAAGAATTTGTTTCAATTGGGAATGGTTTCTTGAAGAGTTGTGATTTCTCAAAATTTTGTATTGAGTTTATTTGTTTAGGTCTTATTGGTTCTTGTTTATTGATTTGAACTTTTGTATTGGTTCTTTTTTAAGATTTATGATTCTTTAAACTTATTTATTGCATCGACCTATTTAAAGTTGTTTTAATTGGGCACGGTTCTTCTTGAAGAGTTATAATTTCTTGAACTTCTTTACTGAGTTTACTTGTTTAGGTCTTATTGGTTCTTCTTTATTGAGTTGAGCTTATTTATTGGTTCTTCCTATAGAGTTACGATTCCTTAAAATCATTTATTGAGTTGATCTATTTAGGTCTTATGATTTAGTCTCAAAGTGATTTGGCTCAAGTTTTGGCCACTTAGAGTTATGTGTATGTTAGCCCTTCTAGGTTTTTGGGTACGATTTCTTCTTAGTCTTTTATTTACCATTTGACTATCCCACTTCTTAATGCAAATAGGTGCTAATGCATAATCAATATTTCCACTTTTTTATGCTCCATGCAAGACTGATGAGTCGTGGTGCAAGTGTGCTTCTTGTGCTCAACTAGATTTCAACTTATTCAAGTGCCAATCAAGTCTAAAATCAATACTTTCATATGCATGCAAACAATATAACTATAGACCAATAGTGCTTGGGTCTTTGAGAGGTTAAGAACTCACATTGTTGCTTGAGGAAAGCCTAGGTGTAAATAGGTAGATGATGTAGACATCATGCAAGATAATGCTAATCTTGATAGTTTTGGCCTTCCTTGCAAGTTGTGGGCAACCGAGATTGATTGTTTAGTGAATTATATAAGTCATAGGAAACTTGCTTGGTTGTGGAAAACCTCCCTTACAATTATGGATTGGCCTTTAGCAATCATATGTAGAAATCATAGAGTCTACACAAGTTCTATGTAGTTGTGGGCAAGTCGAATGAAGTTGTGCTTAATGACATGAAGTCATGGCTAGTGGTTTTAAGTTGTGGGCACCCTTATGGAATCATGGTTTTTAAGACTAAGTCATCGATGGGTGCTTTGAATCTATGCCTTGTCAAAGAGTGGTAATTAGTAGGCATGAACTCATGAGCATGATATAGCTGCCATCATAGGTTGAATCGTGAGTTGCTTTTCATATGTTAATGCATGCTTTTTAGGCATAGAAGGAAAAAGCAAGCTATGTGTGCTTTCTTTTGGTTAAGAGAAGGCAAGTCATGGGCTATTGGGAGAGATCTTGATGCTAACTAGAAAAAGCAAGGCCAAAATAAGCATCCTAAAGTTGATGCATTAATGCCACAAGCTAGTAGTGGATTACTATTGAGCAAAATCGTCCTCATTTTTTAATACTTTTTGATGTGTTGCCACCACAAAAAAATCCTAGGTCAAGTGGAATTGAGGATCTTGTAATGCTAGGCTAAGTGGGGTAGATTAGGACTCACAACTCATGCTCATGTACATGAGGAGACTAGTCAGCTATCCCTAGTTAGTCCAAGCTAGGTTAACTAACTAGAGCCTAAGTGCAAGTAGAGATAAGTAGACAATGCTTTGTCTAATAATTGTGAGAAAGTCCAAGTATGCAAGTAAACAACTAGACTAACATGTTAAATCTTTGTCACACATTGATAGCAACCTTATCTACTTCTATACTCTACTAAACTCTCAAGCAAATTAATCATGAAGCTTAACTGATCTCATGTAAGCTACCAATAGGTGAACCATGCGAACCTTTCTCACACAGCATTAAATGATTTATTATTTTAATATTTTTAAAAGTTTTTTGCTCAATCATTCCTAATGTACTTTATATATGTCTAATCAACTCTAATCTAGTTCCAATCCCCAAACCAATTCCTCACATGGATTTGGTCTCCTAACTAACCATGCATGTTTTGGATCAAGTATGGCATACAAACAAAGATTAGTTCCTTACCATTTCATCCGTCTTAAGCACACAATACCTCATGTTTTTCCACATAGTAAAAACATGAGTGCCTGAGGTAAATTAATTCAATCTATGATCTGCGATATAGAGCAAAAATGTTAGGCTCTAGGAGAACTTAACAATTAGACATTAGACAAAGGCTCTTATCATTTTAAGAGTTTGATAGAAACATGGCTCAACTACCTCTCACTTACTTGGCTTGTACTCTTGCTTTGAACCATCTACGCTTCCCATCTCATGCCTCATGAACAATGGAAGCTAGAGATCCAAAAGTGAAGCAGAGTCATCTACTACTTATCTTCACCGCATTGTAGTTTGAAAAGTATAGAATGCTTGTTGGTTGCCTCATGATTCATGCCTTGCTCCTCAAGCCACTTTCTCTCCTCATATTTATGTGCATGGATATAGTTTCAATGTTGAGAGAAGAGGATACAAAAGAAGAAAGAGAAGAAGAGGATTGATAAGAGCTTCTCCTAATTAGTTCCTCACTCTCTCACTCAACCTCACACACACTCTCTCTCATTTACTCTCTCTCTCACACTCTCCCACTCAAGGTCTTATCCTTTGGTCTACATAAGAAAGAGGGAAAGAAGAGATTGGTCCAGGGAATGAGATGAGCTTCACTCTCACTTGGGTCATCACTAAAATCACACACTCACTCTCTCTCCTTCACTCTCAAGCAATAGTTGCTATAAGATAGTAGACAAGAAAATAGAAGGGTGGAAACTCCAAAGTTGCACACACAAGAATGAGCTCTCCATTCGCTTTTGCAAATTATATATGTTACAGTTAGGGTTTTCACTTTAGGCTAGGCATTGTATCCTTTTCCATTGGGTGAGTAGTCCTCCATTTTTTTGTGCACTTTGGTCTTTTGGACATGGTTTAGGTAAAAGAGAATAATGATTTCCCATGTTAACCATCAAATGAACAAGTGGAAATTTTGGAAAAGCTAAAGCAGAAGACAAAGGCCAAGGCAAAGTGAAATGGAAGACGAAGGCGCGTCAAGAAAAATCTAGAAACACAAGAAGTGCAGAAAAGTCCTAAATAAGGGAAAAAGACGCACAAGGAAAAGTGCAAGTCAATACTTTTGTAAAAGAGCGCAAGTGCATCATGATTTAATTTAAGGAGCACCGGGCTCTCACTCGTGCAATTTGTAAATATAGATGGGCGGTGGAAAGGAAGCTAGGAAGATAGAAGGACAATGGGAATAAGGGCCTAAGCCACAGCCAGCCATGTAAAAAAGGGGATAGGGGATAACCGTCCAAAAGGGATTTAGGGTTTTGTATATAAAGTTGAAAAGTGAATGAGAAGCCCATTCTTGTGTGTGGCCAAAAGTGGCTCTCCTCCTCCTCTTCTTCTTCTTCTTCTTCTTCTTCTTGCTTGGTTGCTTGTTTGAGCTTGTGCTTGAGAGAGGGAGTGTGAGAGTATGAGGGAGTGAGTGTGTGAGGGTGAGGGACCGGGTTCTCCTCTCTTCTCCTCTTCTCTTTTCTTCTCTTGTCTTGCTCGCGGCAATGGAGCTTGGAGAATAGAGCTTGAGGATGGAGCTTGCTTGAAGCTTGCACTTGGATCATGGAGCTACCGAAGTGCACGAAAGAGGAGGTAACTCGATCGGCATGGAGGTAAGGTCACTACACCCGTAGATATGGATGGCACGTCGGCTATGTGAGAGGTAGCGATTAGTGCTCGGCTTGGAACGCTTGAAACAATAAGCGGTCCGTGGGTCTTGGTGATTGAGCAAAAGCTCCCACATTTTGGTTCCGTTGCCGGGATCAACAGATTCAAGCCTTGAGCATTTGTACGCTTTGAATCGAGCATTGAAGTAGGGTTTTTCTCGAATTGGTGCTTGAGATAGATAGGTAGAAAGCGAGGGAGTTTGAAGAGGTATTCGATCTCCTTAGCAAGTAGGTTTTTGTTGTTTTGGACTTGGAAAAGCATGATGGAGTACTGTAGGTATTTTCCTTATAATTTTTTCTTGCATTTAGAAAGGATATGAGAAAAACATTAGAGCAAACAATAGGGTTTTCTGTTGCTGTATAACAGGTTGAAACAGGGAAAAGAAGGGCAAGAAATGAAAATTTGGGTTAAATGTTAGTAAGGGAAGCAAGATTAAGGTGAGTGTAGGTCTGAACAAGGTGATAAGGGGACAAGAGTGGCAAGAAAGGCCACATTGTGCATTGCAGGGTTTCAGGAGAGCAGGAGAGAGGAAGAAAGCTTTCTTGAGTGGGTCAGCTTCGATCTGGCCATCCAAGAGTTACTTGCCCAGACCAGGTAATTCCACACCTTCCACTGCATGAGTAGTTGGATCTGGAGTTGTTCGACCAGTAGGACGGCCTCCATCGCATGGCACGACGAATTTTTTGAAGTCCGATAAAAAAACATGTCGCGCTCGGCCGTCCGAGTGATGGTGATTCTGGGCCGAGTCCCAGAATCGGCCCTCGGCCCACTACCACTCGGACCACCTGACTCGGACGCATCGAAATTGGACTCTTAGCCCTGCCAGCTCAGCCCAACCCCACTCGGACAAGTTGACATTCGGCCAGGCCGAATTCACCACTCGGCCCCCCTCGGCCCAGTTGACTCGGCCCTCGGCCCACTCGGACAATCAGACTTGTACTGGCTGAATTTGACATTTAGACAAGTTACATTCGGCCCTTTCTACTTGGCTCGTGGACGGGCCGAATCAGGCATTCGGCCCCTGCAATTCGGACCTGTTGGGCCGAATGTGGATTTTCTCAAATTTTAACTTGTAGACCCTGAAACTGACCGAGAGACCATATAGAGCCGAAACCATATCATAGATTGATCACTGGACTGAAACTTAGAGTAAGTAGTTTAAAATTTGACTGTAAACGGTCCTCCAAGTTGCACATGGTGTTTATCGTAACCCACCCCCCCTCTAGGACCCCCGCAGAGGGGGCTCTGCCCCCTCTGCACCACCCCTGAGTAGGTTGGAGAGAAAACGCGCACTGTGATAGGTCCTCCAAAATAGACCCTAGTGTAGTAATGGCTCTACACGAGGATGGATTCTCACTTGCAAAAGAGCAACCAAAAGCCCGTACCCAAACAGAGACAAACAGAAACCCTAGAACCTCAATGGGCCAATCTAGCCAACAAGGGCAAAAAGGCCACACTACAAAAACACATACGTGTTGCATTCGGACTGCATCTAGTCAAAGTGGAAAGCAACAACATCAAGCTACAATAACGAGAATGACTAGATATGACAATCCTGACGATAGATGCTCCTTGAATAGCACTGCTCTTGAAGAGAACCTGCCATGTTCTCTTCCTGAACTAGAGTAGAAAGCTTGAACCTCTTCACCACTTCTTTCAGGGAGGCAAGACCCGGAAGATGAAGACATAGTACCGCTTGCTTATCTTAGGGTCAAACTCACCGCAAAAAGAGAGCACACTATCGATGCTCTAATTGATGAAGGAGCCGATTTTAATATCTTGACCTATGAATCATGGACCCTACTAGGCCAACCAGAGCTCACACTGACTAATGCAACTCTTAGCCCTTACGGGGGACACCCACAAGCACTCATAGGGAAGTGCAAAATCCTAGTGACAATCAAAACTGAAAGCTTGCCTATCCTATTTCATGTTCCTCCAAATAGTGCTAATTACGAGAAGGAAACCCTCCTAGGAAGACCCTTCAAAAGGGCGACCAAGTATGAGGCCGACTATGTAGCACAGAGGATACACCTGACACTACCGGGTGTGAGGATAGTCACAACCTTTAGCAAGGGTGACCTCATCAAACCTCGAGGGAAAGGCAAGGAAGGTGTTGACATAATAGTCAAGCTTGTTAACGAGAGCAAGTGTAATATATCAAATATTAAAAATTCATGGGATTTTTTTTTAAATTCTTCTCCCATCGGCAAGACGATCGTGCTAGAGGGGGAGAGGGATTTAGGAACGCCAGCAAGCTCCTCACTGGAGCTTGCTCAGCCTCAATGCCATGCCGCCTGACACATAGGAGAGGGAGGATCCCCCTCCCCTCCCCTATTTAAACCCTGCACTGCTGTCGCTTGGGAAAAAAAAAGGAGGAAAGTAGTGCAGTGCAGTCGATGAGAGAGTGAAGAAGGACACGAGAGAGTGCTGCCGCCTGCTTGCCGCGAGAGGAGTGACGAAACACTGCCACAACCAGGCCATTTGCCGCCTTCAATCGCCACCCGAGTCTCGCCGTTGGTCTTCTCCTTCCATGTGGTGTGGAATCTTCCTAGGAGAGGAAGCTTCTAAGGGGCCCTGAAGCCCCTTTTCACCCCTCGTGTCCTAAAATCTCCCAAGGCCCCCCTTCTTATGCTTTTTGGAACCACATCGTGCCTCCCCACCCCCCCCCCCCCCCCCCCCCCCCCACATGTGTAATGCTTAGGCCCTTTTCTCTGGGGCTCCCCTCTGAGTTTACACCCTTGGCCCCCTTCCCTTGTGCCATTTTGAAACCCCCATGCTTTAACCACCTATAAGCCCTTTTCCTTGGGCTTTAAAAGTCCCTCCCCCCCCCCCCCCCCCCCCCCAAAAGTACTAGGGCCTTAAAAGGTCTTATTACCCCCTCGTGTTTTAACCCCTTAAGGCCCTTCCCTTGAGGCATCTTGAAACCCCCATGTTTTACAAATTTCCTTAAGCCTTTCCCTTGGACTTTGGGATTTCTCCCCACCCCCCCTCCTCGTGGTTAAACCCCTTAGCCGTTCCTTGGCCTTTGCAAAATACCCTTGGGACTTTGGTTTTTTCCCTACTCAAAAAAGAGAAGAAGAGTGTTGAAGGTTTTTTTTTAACTCCTCCCTTTCCCACTCAAAAAACCCTCGTAAGGGATTCCACACCTCATTATTCCCCATTCGTGTGAGTCCTTACAAAGGCCATTAAGCCTTCCCCATGGCTTAATAGGTCTTAGTCGTGAAAGATTTTGAAACACCCCTTTCGAACTCCTGACTCCAAGGAGGAAGCCTTCTAAAACTACTTTCGATGAACGGTGCAAGGGAGCGACGGTGGAATTCCAAAGAGGAGTGGTAAAGCTGCTTCCACGTCTGAAAGACTGCAATTGTGATGCCTCCTAAGAAAGTCCAAGGCGCAGCTGCGGGAGGGTCGTCTCCCAGCATCCATGTGGATATCTCACCCCAAACCTAGGTTTTCCTTCCTAATTTTTATTTGATATTGCTATAAATCAATAAGGCAAGGTTAATTGTTAGCAATAGGATATATTTTTGTCCTAGTTGTTCACGATGAAGGAACTTAGTCATTAATACATTTAATGGAACATGCAAAATAAAGAAAGCATAAATTCATTTCTAGCAAATAGCTTTATGCATTGAAATGAATTATAAGCTAGATTATTATCCATTAAAATAGTATACTTCGTTTAAACCTAGAAGTATAAACTGCATCTCGTACTATTAATCCATATCCTCTTTGCAATGAATCGTCAAGGAAAGTGCAAGCATGAAATGATTCTTACGATGCATAAACTCTAGAAAAATATCGTTTGTCAACTGCATAAATTATCAAGAAAAAGGTTGCTTGTTTAGCATGAATTTTGTTCGCAAAGTGTAGGAAGATTATTTGGAATTAACCTAACCTCAAATCGATAAAGTTTAGGGTTAAAAAATCAATTTATGCATTGATAACAAGTCATGTAGAAATGATCCCGTAATTATTTTCTAGAGTTAAACAAATTGGCATAAACCTAAAACACCTAAACCGCGGAGTACTCGTTTGTAATGAGTTAAATTCCAAGAAATGCCTATAACTTAAATACTTGCCCACATTCATTGAATGTAGGGATAGTGAATTGTAATCGTAAAGTGAACTAGGGATTGTTCCTAAGAATCTTACAAAATGAAACTTGGAAACCCTAGGTCTAACGACGTCAGCCTAGTAACCTGAAACAGATTGTTTCGTGACTCCATTGTCTCATAGTTCGATGCGACACTTGCACAGCAAGTGCGGAGTCATATGATCTTGTGATCGGTTCACAAGGGAATGGCCAAATTCTCGCAATGAGGTTGGCGGATCCTTACGCAAGTTATCTTGCAAGAGGATGAATCCTTTAGTATCCCTCTTGAGTAAGGAAGATTAATTGGAACTAAAGACCAGCCGATAAACTGAAGTACCCAATGAACTTAAGGTTTAACCAAGTTGGGTTAATAGGGTACGCCCTAACCCAGGATATAGGGGATCTTGCCAAGTTGCAAGTCATCCCGGATCGAGTGCTGGAGGCATTCGAAAGGAAGGATTCATTCCTTAGCTATTTGCCAACAAAAATGATCAATGGAAATGTTTGTGCTTGCTACAGATTCTAGAGCACTGTTTGACTTTGTTTTATCAATGAATTAAAAGATAAATGGATATCTATACTTCAGGTTGAAGGCCTGAAGGGAGAGGCAACTTCAGTTACCCCCGACTGCCTGCCTGACCCTAACCAAACGGGTTGTTGACCGCGCCGGGAAAGTGGACCGAACCCACCGTGAGAGGTCTCTTCGTTGAGCGCTACTTGGAGCAGGAGGACACTTGGGTGCCAGGGGGGGCTCTGGCCGTAAATCCCTCGCCTTTCGGGCCCTGCACAAGAGGCTAACGTGACTCAGGATTGGATCTCAAGGCCCGCATACTAGTGTATGGGCGGAAACTTGGAATAGTGATCCCTGTGGATTGCTGGATAGCCTTCGGGCGGATTGTGGATAAGCCTATGGGTTGGACTCTTTGTATTTCAAAGATAAATATGATAACCTGTTAATAAGTAACTTGTCTGATATTGTTTTTCTATGTCAAGTGATAAGATTACGTGAAAGAACCAGTGCCTAACAGGTTAATTAAAGAAGCTGGTTGTTACATGTCTAACTAATGTGCTAGGTAATTAAATAACTAAAACAACCTGAGGAAAGTGCGGAGGATGGGCCATAGGTCCGTCCTACGGAGGGGTGGTCCTGGTTGGCCAAGAACTTTTCTCAAATCACGATGGACAGCAGGAAGATTGTCAAAGAACACGAACAACAAAAGCATTGACCTAGAGTTATGATTAAACACGATTTACGTTGTTTTAGGGAACGGAATGGGACTATGCCTTATGGCAGAGAGGTTGAGCTTTGCATCCCTCTCGTTTTCCATTCTCCTTGAACCAAGTGCAGCGTGAATCCTCTTCGAACCTGGCGTTTCTGCGTAAAGTAGTTCGCTTGGGTCCGACGCTAGTTGCTGTTAGGAAATGACCAATAAGAAAAACCCTAATTCAGGTCGATCCTAAGTGGGAACGGTTGGAATACTTCCGCTATGTGGCAGACGTGGAAAGCCCTAGATCGCAAACCCCATAACATTCCATGGGAGTGCCGGGCGGATCTTTCTAGACACCCTTTCCAATGGACTGCTAAGACGTGTCTTGGAGATACAAGTGGACACGTTACAGCAAGGACTTGTTGGAAGAGTTGGTACAAGCATAGGTCGAACAATGAGAACCAGTGATACTGAGGCCATGTGTGAAACAAGAAGGTCAAGAGACAATGCCAAGGACGGGCTTTGGACTTACAAATATCATAGAAGGCCCCAAAAGAAGCCCAAGCCTTATAGACGAAGGCATCGATGGAGGGTCAGCACAACGCCACGATGGATATCCAAAGCGTTGCTACGTGCTCAAGGGTATTACGCAGGTAACCGATGGATTTGGGTGCCAAAACCCCCTGCTAAACCTCCTTTGTCGACTGAAGGCCAGATCATATCAAGAGTAAAAAAGCGTAGAAGGAGATCTAAACAAAAAACCAAGTCTCGAGTCAATAATAGTGGAGTGACCGAGCTCCTCACGATCGAAATCAAGAAACCAAATGGGACCA
Source organism: Lygodium microphyllum (assembly GCF_053477565.2). Classification (NCBI taxonomy): domain Eukaryota; kingdom Viridiplantae; phylum Streptophyta; class Polypodiopsida; order Schizaeales; family Lygodiaceae; genus Lygodium; species Lygodium microphyllum. The sequence continues at coordinate 98,577,221 of NC_141137.1, read as the reverse complement.
ATCGGAGGGTAGATCCTCAGCCTAGCGTGCTTGACAAGCAGATATCAAATGTAATCGTTGAGGATACGCAAAAGCCACTAGTTCCCAAGGAGCCTTTGATTCCCCAAGAGGATAGCAAGCATCATAGGCACAACATTGCCCATGGCAAGGTTAAATGCTCAATAAAGCAAATGGTAAAACTATCTAACAGCCATGAGCAAATTTTCCAGCCAGTGTCGAAGCCACTTAAGAGTCCCAAGTCTCCTACACCCTCTTTCCCTAAACGGACACAGGAAGCACAACAACAGTCATCAAGTGCAGCTGCTCAATCCCAATCTCTATCTCCATCTAAGCTTCCAAATGTCCAAGAGGTGGGACATGACACCATCCGTAGCTCTCGGCCCAAGGACGTGCCTGTGCACCCTAATGTGACTAGATCAACTCATGCTTGATCTACACAGGTGAATGGTCAAAGGGCAACAAAAGACCCGGCCACTTCCAATTGCCCTAGGGACTTGACATCGCAATCTACCAAGATTAGCCAGCCCACTGGACTAGCCGCCATCACTTCCAATCAGGGATCACAGTAGTCACAGCCCTTGGCCGTGACAACGACCCTTGCGGAACGTGTCCTTAGCAGCTCACTTGGGGGGAGGTGTCGCAACCAGCATCCTTGAAAACTCCAGCACTTTCAAAGAACCTAAAGCCTAGGCTTGAGGAGAAACCTCTCAAAGATGTGGCCAAGGAGATTGCGCATCTGACCAATCAACTTAGCAAGGCTGTCCAACAGGGTGCAGCTACATCCCATGAGGACACACCAGAAAAGGGGAAAGCTAAGGCCCAACCAAGCACATCAACGGCTGACCTAGTTCAGGGTCCTGAGTCATTGAGAGATGCACCTTCGCTAACCAAGAAAAAGAGGAGGAAATAGCAAAAACAACAACAATTACAAGTGGTTATGGACCCAAGAACATTGAGACCAAAAGCACCAGAGAGTTGAGGAATAAAGCATCGAGTCCATCCACCAATGAACCCATTGATGTCTCTTCTAATAGCGGTGAAACCTCAGACACATCCATGTGCTCTGAAAAATCAAAGCAGCCATTACCATCAACCATTGCTTGCAACACTCAATCCACCAACAACAGAACTCACATTGACTAATCAAGAGTGGATATAACACTGTCACAACATGGTGACAAATTGATACCCGTCACATCCAAGGAGAACCATGACGCAATAACAAAGCCTCAGGAGAAACATGGAAACCCCAAGAGCATAAGCAATCCTAGCGTTGACCAATCTGGCTCATCTAGGCATGAGCCCCCAGCTCTGCTAAAGCCTAGGCAAACTCCTAGAACCTTGCATGAGATAGCAACCGAGCAAGCCCTCGTTGAACATAGAAGTGTTGCAGAATGCTTAACTGAGTTGGATGCTAAGCTTAAAGTGTTCGCACGTGTCTATGTCCTTGCGGACATGGGTGCATTCCCTAAGGAGTAGATTGAAGAATACTTGCCATTTTCCCTATCCTGGGAAGAGCAAGAACATCTTGATGAGCACTATGACAGGCTCCTGCATGAATGCATGCGACTCACCTCTGACGAGAAAGCCGACGAACTATGCTTAACTGTAACATTCAATGATGTGCTCTGCCAACAAAATCTCTTAGAAATAGAGCAACTAAAGCGACAATCAGAGGGTCGAAGTCAATTTGAAAAACGTTGGTTTGAAAACCACGTTGCAATGGCCGAATTAGGAGCCCAAATTATGACAGTCTCAGAGGAGTGATTGGCCAAATGGTGGTCTCAAAGAGACCCAATCTATGTGGCACCAACTTCCTTTCGAGTGTTGACTGCCATTCGGGGTACGGACTTAGCTAAAACTAGCCAATAGAACTCTCTGTTTGATAAGGTTCTCACTGAGGAGGAGTTACATGTTTCCAGTAGACTCGGACAAGATTCCATGCTACTCGATGTTGCAAAATGTCTATCGTTATTGAGTAAGATGCCACAAGTACTAGATGCGTGTGCCACACTCCAGTACAATCTGGAGTTCTACAATTGGCTTTTATTCTCGTGAAGTGACATGGATTCGTAAGTATGTATATAAATAAACAATGAATTTTGTGACCCTGTATAAACAATATCAACACACACAAGTAATGATAGTCAAGCGCAAGGAGAAGAGTTGGGTTTAACAAGCTAAGATCCTCATGTCCTCCTCTCACCACACATTTAGAAGATGGGTGACCATTCCCACCTCCAGGTGAAGGGCATGCAACCCTCATTACTGCCATAGGAAGCCCTAACCAACATCTTTGATGGTGTAGACAGGGTACCGTCCCTTTCTATACACCTTTTCCCCTTTCCAGTCTATCTTTTCGAGGATGAGCCCTGCCCCACTCCATGACAACCAGTCCACGCAACTTAGCATCCACGTCTTTAACAAGCACTAGAATATGCATCACAATTAGTATCATAGGATTTTGATAAAGTAATATCTTGACATAATTGCATCTATTCATTGTACTTGAGGCATGCGACTTGCATATACTCTCATGAAGTGACAAGTGGATGCAGGACGTCACAGGTCTTCATGCGAACGTGTTCAATGCCCAAGTCAGCGCAAGACCACCAACCTCACAAAGAGCCACAACAAAACCACGTTGCCGAAAGCAAAAATCACCTTCGCGAGTGCCCACGTCGCATGGCCCAAAGCATGATCTTAACCACTTCCTCTTTCTGTGTTACACTCTACGCCGAGAACTCACGGCAGCTGTTACCCTAGTTGTACCAATATCGCACATTCCAAAGAGGGTTGCAATATCTCAAGTGTATCTCCCCATCTCAACAACTTCTCTAACAACGAGGCTAGGACACAATCATCACTGTAATATCCATTTCCTGGGCCTTCGAAGATTGACATTTTCCAACCCATTGAAAGGCTGATAGCCTCAGCATATTGCAATGGTTGTACTCATGTAAGTCCACAAAAAAAAAAGAGAAGAGAAAGAAAGAAAGAAAGAAAGAAAAAATCACAAGAAAAAGAAACAAAAAAGAAAACGGAAAAGGAAAAAAGAAAAGAAAAGAATGAAAATATACGAAGCACCCACGATAACAGCATAGCACCTAGGGGTTCTCAAATTACGTACGTCCAATGACCTTGGTTGGCTGGCTCCGTCCCTAGTCCCCTCGCCCCTTAGCATCACCCACAATTGTTCAGGGCACATCAAGGGCAGGACATACCTAGGGAGCTTGTCTCACCTATGGTTAGACCAGTCACCTTGACCCATTCGCACGATTCCCTCTTGCACTCTGCCTTAATACCATTGCAATCAATTGTGGTAAGCACCACACGAATGGCCATGAAAAGTACACCGTCCTCATCAAGCAAGTCCAATAGCTCCCAGCTACCAAAAGTGTGGTGTCCCTATGTTCAATTATGCTATGTTGTGTAGTCACAATGCAAAGAATGTCTCATACACCTTCACATATACTTCTCAACATGGACAACTTTGCTTCATCCACACATTGTTACGAGAAACCAACCCGCAGTCTTCTAACTACGTAATATCTAAGTATGCATGAGCACTCACATAATATCTGCACCGAAATATATACACAGTTTGGGTCCTCAAGTGCAGGACAGTACTTTCAACTTGCTTAGAGTTCACCTATCTCCCAAACTAATTGAACTATGTCTTGTGCACGATAGAGAACACTAGCACTATCCCTAGGGAGAGACCACCTATGAGAGGTTTTCAATTGCAGGTATTGAAGTCTCCAACGAAAGTGTCATTCACTCTTCATCGACACCCAACTTTGAATTCTTATCCCTTATCATCCTGCAAGCCCACCAAGAATTGTCATGTGCAGAATCCCCAACAAACCAACACTTGTGCTGGCCATCAGTGCAATCCCCAACAAAGAACAGCCCTACCACCAACTCCAACAACCCTACCACCAGCCACCTAGGCCACCAACATGCCCCCAACAACCTTCCTCCACACCACCACCAGCACTCCTCCACGGCAACCACAGATGTCCCTTCCACCCACATCTTCAGTGCATGCCAAGGCATGCTACCTACGATGGTGAGTGCCATGGGTCTGGCACTCGTCTAGGAGGGGGGTAATGTTAACCGTCAGACGAATAAGGTGGAAAATCTGAAAAAGCTAAAGTAGAATACAAAGGGCAAGGCAAAGTGAAATGGAAGACGAAGGCGCGCTAAGAAAAATCTAGAAACACAAGAAGCGCAGAAAAGTCCTAAATAAGGAAAAAAGACGCACAAGGAAAAGTGCAAGTCAATACTTTTGTAAAAGAGCGCAAGCGCATCATGATTTAATTTAAGGAGCGCCAGGCTCTCACCCATGCAATTTGTAAATGTAGACAGGCAGTGGAAAGGAAGCTAGGAAGATAGAAGGACAATGGGAAAAAGTGCCTACGCCATGGTCGGCCATGTAAAAAAGGGGATAAGGGGATGACCGCCCAAAAGGGATTTAAGGTTTTGTATATAAAGTTGAAAAGTGAATAAGAAGCTTATTCTTGTGTGTGGCCAAAAGTGGCTCTCCTCCTCCTCCTCCTCTTCTTCTTCTTCTTCTTGCTTGCTTGAGCTTGTGCTTGAGAGAGGGAGTGTGAGAGTGTGAGGGAGGTAGTGTGTGAGGGTGAGGGACTGGGGAGGAGAAGCTCTCCATCTTCTCCTCTCTTCTCCTCTCCTCTTCTCTTCTCTTCTCTTGCTCGTGGTGATGGAGCTTGGAGCATGGAGCTTGAGAATGGAGCTTGCTTGAAGCTTGCACTTGGATCGTGGAGCTACCAGAGTGTGCGGAAGAGGAGGTAACTCGATTGGCATGGAGATAAGCTCACTACACCTGTAGATATGGATGGCGCGTCGGCTATGTGAGAGGTATCCATTAGTGCTCAGCTTGGAATGCTTGAAACAATAAGCGGTCCGTGGGTGTTGGCGGTTGAGCAAAAGCTCCCACAACCCTCTCGTCCATTGTGGGTCTTCTAATGTAGCCTCTAGAACTATTTAAAATATGCATGGGCTTCCACATAATGTTTATAAAAATAAGATGTCTTTTCACCCATAAGTGATGGATTAGAATGTATTACCAAATGGAAAAGAAAAACCAAGTGAAGATTGTGACCAAGACAACCAAGACAAAGCCTTAGTTCCAAAACACCCTAAACCCTCAAAACCAACAAATCTTTCAAGTTTCAAAACAAATATTTTTTCTTGATGTCTCTAACTATGTAGAGCTTGACACAAGGGACCATAGGGTGCCTTAAGGATTTATACAACTTCACTATATCAACATCCAACTATATGGGGGAGGGGGGAGGGGGGGAGAGATTGAAATGCAAAAATTCTTGTCATTTTGAGCAATCTAATCTTTAGGAACTAGATACTCTTTTTTTACTTGGGAAAGAATCTTCTTTATTCATGATTTTGAAGCTTTTGTTCAAGAATTCTCAGCAACCTTTGGAGATATTGATTGAGTTAGGATTGTTGAGACTGAAATAAAAAAGTTATGTCAAGGATCCAAATGAAAATCAATTTATGCATTTGGATTTCAATAACTCACTTGTGATTTGACTTGAAATGAGGATTATTTTATAAGCAAAATTTTTTGGAAAGTAAATGATGATGTGAAAGATATTCTCTTAACAATACCAAAGGTTCATACATTAAGTGCCCTCATTTCTCAAGTAATAGGATGTGATAATCAACTATTTCAGAGACATCAAGAATAGAGCCATGGAGCTTCATTATGTCTAGATACCATAACAATAAAGAACTCCTAGGGGAAACAAGAAACCAATGTTGAGTTTATGTAGACTGATTCATCTTAATTCAAGCCATTGTCAGTTCAAGAAAAGTGACGATGATGTGCTCTTAGATTGTGTTTGTATTGTGGAGGACCTAGGCATTTTGCTCATTGTTGTCCTAATAAGAAGCTACAAGTATGAAGCTCTATAGTGCTTGGAAACCAACAAGGGAAACCAAATGCATTGTCTTGACGCTCCTATTTTGCACCTAAAAGAGGAGTTATAGTTCATGAGCAGTAGGATTCTCTTCAGTTGAAACCAACTCAATTTCAACTTTGTGCAATAACAAGCAAAGCTCCAAAAGATCTCACCTCCCTTTTATAAGTCAAGAAAAAACTTTCCAAGTATCCCATTGCCCAAAATATCAAGAAAAAATTCAAGAAGGGTGTATAAATATTGAAGGCTTCCAGGAACTTGAAGGTTTGCTCTATTATCAAGGGCTACTGTATATACTACTCAGGTCGCTGCAGTTACATATACTTTAAACAACTTCAAACAAGGCATGACCTTCCAAATGTAGGGCATTTTGGGGTGGAAGCTCATCTCTCGAGATTATTGGTGGCCTCAAATGTGGAAATTAGTCAAAGAATATGTACGCACATGTGATATGTGCAACTGAGCCAAAGTCCCTCACTATCAACCTTATGGGTTGCTCTACCCTTTACCTATTTCTAGTCACCCTTGGTCATTTGTGTCAATGGACTTCATCATTGATCTACTTTCCTCAAAGGGGTTCAATTTCATTCTTATGCCTATTTCTAGTCACCCTTGGTCATTTGTGTCAATAGACTTCATCGTCGATCTACTTTCCTCAAAGGTGTTCAATTTAATTCTTATAGTGGTTGATACAATTACCAAGATGGCATACTTTATCCCTATCCACAAGATAGTTATTGGCGAAGGCATAACCTGACCTTTTCTTGATTATATATATCGTTATCATGGGTTATGAGATGACATTGTTTCAAATTGAGAACCACAATTTGTATCAAGTTTTTGGAGAGGTATCCTCAAGCTCCTAAGCTAAGTGAATCTAGTCACCTATAGTCTCCAATTACCACAATCCATGAAAATTCACCCAATATTCAATGTCTTAGTCTAGGAGCCTTGTTATACATCCTTAATAAGGGGGAGAAACTTATAACCACCACTTATTGAATTCAAAGGTCACCTAGAGTATGAAGTTGAATCTATTCTTGATTCCTGAATCTCTCATGAAAGCTATGAATACCTTGCTCACTAGAAGGGATATGATGCTAGGGAGAATATAGGAACTAACATTTGATCTTTGCCAAGCACTTGCTAAAGTAAAGGAGTTTCATTAATGATATCCATTAAAGCCAAGAGTCCTACCAAGCAACCCCACCACTCCTCATGGAACACGTTTTGCTAAAGGAGGGGGTAATGTCATGGACACTAAGAAACCTAGTCTTCTAGAAACTTTTGATGGATTCAAGAAAGTTCTAAAATGTTTTAAGATATTCTAGAAGAAATTTTGGAAGGTCCTAGAAGAATGGTTGCATTAATGCTTACATTAGCACTCTATGTCATTGCTTAATGATGGTTATATCACCAATGACCTTAACCTCCTCAACTCTAGTATAAATAGGGGACTTGAGCTACAAACCCTTCAATCTTGCCAACACCAATTGTGAGGCTCCTATGAGGTAAGTTCTCTCTAGTTCTAGTTCAAGCTATGTATTTCTAGTTCTTGTCTTATCTTGTATTGGTGCGCAGATCGGACGTTGTATGCTCGCGTAGTGAATGTCGAAAGATCCCCAAGAACAATGAACTCCACTTTTTGCACAAGTTACAAGGTAAAAAGCATGAACGACAAGAGCAAGAGACCAATTGGGTGCAATCTCCCCCCATGCCTTGTGTGAGCGCTTCACAAAGCATGTATTTTATGTATATTTCATCTTCATGCTCAATAATAGCCCAATTTACAAAAATATAACAAGCTTTTAGCTTTTGAGTTTGCTTTTACAAAAATAGAAATAAAGCTAATGGATGGTGCCCAAAGAGTCTGGCACGCCCAATACAATGTCCAAATAGAAATAACATAACCGTGCGCCCATGCGTATACAAAATAATAATAAATAATCGATGCCTCAATAAATAGGCATGACAAAATATAGACGTGGCGCCTATCGGAATATAATCCATAAATTGAATACTCGCTATCCTCCAATGCTTTCCTCCGCCACTGCTGCTATCTCTACACATCAACTGAAGCATTCACAATCGTTAGTAAAATAATACAATTAAACCAACAAAAGTGAATACCTAGCAGTCTTCAGCTACATAAATCAACTGGTTAGAAATAAATCCTAACCTTAATTTATTACGAGTGCGCACTCTAAACTCATAAATGTTTATTAATTTAATATGCATTTTGCGGAATCACCCGCTATGGAATCACCGATGTACACACTAAATTAATGAAACGCCCGAAAAGGACAGGCATCCCCATCAACTTCTCGCACAAAGAATCCACTTTGTGTATGAGCCCCAGTTATCAAAGTTTACGGAATCCACCGTAAAACCTCACGAAATCCACCGTGGCACGGAATCCACTGTGAAATATGCCTCTTGGCATCATACCCCCGGGGTGGGATAGCAATTGACCTCAATTGCTATTAGCTCAATGTGGAGCTAACAGAGTGGGGAAAGCATTTAAGGCTCTAGCTTGCATCCATTGTGCTTCCTCTACAGGATGGTTCTTAAATTTAACTAGATATCTAGAATACATTCGGCCAGTTCTAGTGGTCATAAAGTCAGTGTCTATAATAGCTTCTAGTTCAAGTATTTCAGTCTCTTCCTCTAATAAAGGTGGGTTTTCATAAACAGGGTGTACAGGTAATTGGCCTCTAAATGGTCTCAATAAGCTAATGTGAAATGTGTTGTGAATTTTCCAATGAGGTGGTAATTCTAACTTGAATGCATTGTCATTAATTTTATGAATGATCCTAAATGGTCCATAGAATCTAGGGGCTAATTTGACAACCGGATGTCTATCTACACTTTGCAGTCTACGTTTTTCTATTCTCAACCAAACATAATCATCAACTTTGAAATTCATTGCTTGTCTTTTCTTGTTGGCTTGTTTGGTATATGATTGCTGGGCTTTAGCAATCATATCTTTAACCTCATCAAAAATAGTATTATGCATACTAGCAATATCATCAGCACTTTGAATTCTATTTGACAAAGATGCAACAGGTGTAGATAATCTATATCCATTCTTGACTAACAGAATAGGTGCACCGAATGGAGAACTGCTAGGTCTAATCAATCCTCTATTTAGTAATTCCTCAACTTGACTCTGGATTTCTTTTTGCTCTATCTGGTTATGCCTATATGGTGCTTTGCAAGGTGGTTGTGTGCCAGGGATCAAATCTATCTTATGGTCTTTTGGACGTGAAGGAGGTAAACCAAGTGGTAGGTCTTCTGCAAAACACTCCTTAAAATGTGCAAGAAATTCCTTATGTCTAGGGTGCATATGACTTTCTTTTACTTGCAATTCATTCACCCAAATGAGATAAGATTTACTACTCTTGCGTAATGCACGTTTAGCTTGAGTATGCGAAAGCAGTGGAAAAACATTAGATGCATGCATACCATATAATGTAATAGATTTTCCTTGAAAATTAACATTCATTGAGTGTGTGGAATAGTCTATATCTGGGTTATGCTGGTGACGCCAAGGCATACCTAAAATAATGTCACTCGACTGTAATGGAACAACTAGAAAATTTATTCTTTCAGTGTATTGACCAATTTGAATCTCTAAGTCTTGCACTTCCTGTGTACCATTATACCTAGTGCCTAAAAATGCAGCTTTGATGCGATAATGCGTAGGTATAATTTGTAACTTCAATTCTTTTACCAATTTTGCTGAAATAAAATCATGAGTACTACCGTCATCATGCAAAATAGTCTTTTCCTTTCCATGCACCAAACATTTCATAGTCAATAATGAATGTGGAGTAGGCATACCTGGTAAAGTATCGGAAGTAGTAGTAGTGTCGTCCTCATCTTCAGTGAAATCAGGCATATCTTCATGTTCGTCTTCGTCCATTGCTCCAAGGTAGTTGATATGGGCAGGTGGCTTCTTTGAATGACAATTTGCTGCTAGATGTCCAGGCTGGTGGCATTTATAGCATACTATTGGCTTGGCTTTGGTTACATTGTTTGCAATGGTGGGAAGTCTAGGTACATTAGGATTTGGCTGTGGAATAGGCTTAGAATTTTGATTGAGATTGGATGGTAATGCAGGTGGTTTTGCCCAATTTTTACGGAAAGATGATGAAGAGAAACGACCTGGATTAAATCTTCTAAAATTGGAATTGAATTGCTTAGATCCATAATTACCATTGGCTTGGAATTGTTGTGGTCGTCTATCTCTACCTCATAGCTTATCTTCAGTGTCGTGAGCTAGTGAAATGGCGTCTTCAAGAGTAACATGCTTGAACATGTTAACTTCAGCGTAGTAATGCCCAAGGAGTCCAGACATATACTTGTGCTTATGTGTCGCTTCAGGTACGTCTTCAAGCATGCGTAGCTGGAGTAATGCATTCCAAAAACGCTATGTATACTGAGGTATATGCTCACGATCCCGTTGCTGGAGAAGATCCCATTGCTTAATAGCTTTCTCATGAAATTGTGGAGGAAGGAAATTTTGCATGAACTTCTTCTTGAAATCTTCCCAAGTAGCAGGACAATCTATGCTCTTGCGTACTACAGTCCACCAAAGAGATGCTCTGTCTACTAAATGATTAGTGACACACTTGATTTTATCTTTTTCTGCATAGGTTTCCTCATGGAAATAGTCATCAAACTGACTAATGAATGCTAGAACAGTTTTTCCTTCTCGTATGCCATTGAAAGTACAGAATTTGAAACTTCTTTTACTTATCTTTGATTCCTTGCGGATGGTTTGAGCTTTGAGAGTTGCGTCGATGGTACGTCGAATAAGATCTTCATCTTGAGGTTCTTCTTTGTCGATAGACGCTCTTTGTAAATTTGCTAGTTGAGCTTGCAATACTTGCCTAGCCCTTCGTTCTTCTTCCAATTACATCATGATTAAGTCCAGCTTTTGCTCCATCGTAGGCTCAGGTAGATCGCCTTCAGCCATAAGATCATCCATATGTGGTTCCGTCATCCTGCAAAACTAAAAAGACCTTTCTCACTCAAAATCAAGTTAGCAGGATGAGCGTAGCTCAAGTTCGGGAATACAAGGCTTATGTGTTTTTGGGTATAGCTTTCTCAATTTTTGGAAAATCTGCGTATTATCCTTCTTCGTATGCTGAAAATGCTTCAGCAAACCTGTGTATGGATAGAGTACCTTCCAATGAACAACTTTGCAGTTCGGAGTTTCTGCGCAGGAACAGTCCTTCTAGGAGTTTTGAGCACAAGTCAGTTCTAACTCCAGTTGACTTGTTTGACTTGCAGAGTTGCAGACTTATGTGACTTACAGAGTTGCAGACTTGCAGAACTTAGTCGATTTACAGAACTTGCAGAACTTGACCTGAAGATACTTGCTGAACTTGATTGTTTGGGTGTGACCTGGAGTTTGTGACTTGTAGGATTGTAGAACTTACGTGACTAAGCTTAATTGATTAAGCTTAAAGCTTAATGAATAAGAAACGGTGCAGATCGTGGGGGGGGACCGTTTTTTAAGACGTCGCGAAAAAATCGGAGGTCCTCAGAGACCTCGCGGATCAAATTCGAAGCTTTTAAGCTTCTTTAAAGCTTATAAGCTTTACTATTAAGCTTATGAAAAAGATTGGATATGGAGATTTCTCACTGTTTTTCCACGACTTGATGAAGGAGATTTGGAAGTGGTCCTCCGTCGCTATAGCCCGGTCCTTCGCGATCCAATAACAGAAACAGGGGTTCTTGACCGCCAAAAGTCTGCCTGTATCGACGGTTCGCGACGAGATTGACCGCAGAGTCCGATCGTTCCAGGAGCTCTGCCTTCGTACGAGATGGGTAGCGATTGGAAGCTCTAGATCTCAGCTCCGCTCTGATACCACTGGTGCGCAGATCGGACGTTGTATGCTCGCGTAGTGAATGTCGAAAGATCCCCAAGAACAATGAACTCCACTTTTTGCACAAGTTACAAGGTAAAAAGCATGAACGACAAGAGCAAGAGACCAATTGGGTGCAATCTCCCCCCATGCCTTGTGTGAGCGCTTCACAAAGCATGTATTTTATGTATATTTCATCTTCATGCTCAATAATAGCCCAATTTACAAAAATATAACAAGCTTTTAGCTTTTGAGTTTGCTTTTACAAAAATAGAAATAAAGCTAATGGATGGTGCCCAAAGAGTCTGGCACGCCCAATACAATGTCCAAACAGAAATAGCATAACCGTGCGCCCATGCGCATACAAAATAATAATAAATAATCGATGCCTCAATAAATAGGCATGAAAAAATATAGACGTGGCGCATATCGGAATATAATCCATAAATCGAATACTCGCTATCCTCCAATGCTTTCCTCTGCAACTGCTGCTATCTCTAAACATCAACTGAAGCATTCACAATCGTTAGTAAAATAATACAATTAAATCGACAAAAGTGAATACCTAGCAGTCTTCAGCTACATAAATAAATCAACTGGTTAGAAATAAATCCTAACCTTAATTTATTACGAGTGCGCACTCTAAACTCATAAACGTTTATTAATTTAATATGCATTTTGCGAAATCACCCGCTATGGAATCACCCATGTACACACTAAATTAATGAAACGCCCGAAAAGGACAGGCGTCCCCATCAACTTCTCGCACAAAGAATCCACTTTGTGTATGAGCCCCGGTCATCAAAGTTTACAGAATCCACCATAAAACCTCACGGAATCCACCGTGAAATATGCCTCTTGGCATCACGTATTAAGATCTTGCCTTGTCTTGAAGATCTAGTGTTATTGTAAACACCATTGAATCAATCTTCTATTGAGAAGTATATTGTTGCAATTCCTTATCTTGCAACAAAGAATCAAGTTCTTTTTCTTCTTCTTCTTCTTCTTCTTCTGAATTCCTCGTAACCCTAATCTAGATAAGATCATCACCATATGTAGGATGCCTACACCACCAACAAACTAACCTAGTCCACTTATTTTTAATTAAACTAGGTACCACCACTACATCATGAAACTATATGCACACATTGGCCATCCTCTTTCCCAACTCCTTAGTCTATCCACCTCCTTCCATTGGTCCTTTAAGTCTCAAGAAGCCTTTCAAAATCATAGATGTCACCTTACTCAAACACCCATTTGAATCATCTCCATTGGACTAAGAGCTTTTATATTCACATAGGTGCTATCCTTACAATAATCCATGCTGCCCTCACACAACGTGATTCCTTAGCTGACATTGATCACCCTATCTATTATGCTTTGCATATATTGAGCATTTTCCTTAGCATGAGTGTCTTGGATAACCTGGTATTTATTTGAATACGAGTTGTTTGGTTTATGGTCAGATTCTTTTGTTTCTATTATGTATACTATATAGTATGTTTTGCAACTTATGAAGAAGAGAAGTGCATGCATGCATAAGCAAATGGTTCTCTACTTAAGAAGAGGGTGACTTCATGTTTACATGCAAGTTCAAACAAAATATAGATAAGTGTGTATTTTAGTTTATCTTACTATTGGTGTTACCAATGACTTAGTAATCTTAGTAATATTTCATCGCAATTTTGTAATGCAAGTTTCTTTTGTGTTAGAGGTAAATATATTTACAACACCCTTCAGAGATAAAGGTATAGTAGGCTTCTAGCGACAAAAGTAGACATTAGGCCATGACATTGTGCACATGATTAGTCAATGCCATCCATAGAAGTAAGTTGAGTACCATATGAACTTGAGAACAATAGGTGAGACTATGAGAATTAGCTTGTAGGTAGCTTGATCATGGACACCTAAGTCGCGCAGAAGAAGACAATTGCAAAGCCAAAATCTTCCCTTAAATGCTATTCTCTCTCTCTCTCTCTCTCTCTCTCTCTCTCTCTCTCTCTCTCTACTAAACTCTTATTGATAATGTGTCTCACATTCTACACCACATCACACATTCTTGTATATAGAAGGATCCAAAAGTTAGTAAAGTATTTCAAAGTCAATTGCACAAGGGATGTGGCGATCACATGGATGGATAAGCCAAAGAATGTGGCAGGCAATGAGGGTCACATGGAGCAGAATTATGACATGGACGCATTCGCCATCATGAGCCGCTGGTCCTGCCACGACATCTTTCAACTTCACGTCAGCATTTCCCCCTAGCCATGCACTAACATGGTCACTACCAACCAAGCCCTCGGGTGCCTCTTGGGGTGCTGTGCGGTGCTGGCCTTGTGGTCCCCAGCCGGCTAGATGTCTTTCACCCGTTCAGCCTCAAGCTGGTGTATGGCTGCACACCTTGGGACACATCTAGATGGTACTCTGCGTGCTGTGCCTGCTCGCCCGCAACCTTGCTCGCCAGCAAAAGGGCTACGTCCTTGTGGCCGTCGAGGTGAAAGGCCCACGACCCCTATGCCATATCATCGCACAGGGGCATAGAAGGGTTGCGCCCTGGTGGCTGTTGAGATGGGGGCCGTGTGACCCCCTACAGTACATTATCCCTTTGCGCCACTCCAGCTTAGGCGGTGGCCACTCCAATTGCTGCACGAGCTCCTGGCCTGATTACTTTGTAAATATCCATAAGCCTGCCATAGTCACCTGCACCGGCTGCCTGCTCAATGGCACACGCGATGAGATGACCTCATACAACAGCATCTTATTGGATGCCGTCGCACTCCAGCTGCCACACGACTCTTGCCCCAATTGCTTCCTCAACCTCAACACTCACACGCTTGTCATGACCAGCTATGCCAATGAGATAGAGATAGACAGATAGAGAGACAAAGAGTAACAATGAGCTGCAGGCGTAGGCCCTCCCACACAGGAGATCTCGATTGATACCTCTAGGGCGTGATAGCAAATCCTAATGCTTTTGATGCTTGGGGCATTGCTGATCGACGCAAGAGGAGATAAGCTCATAGGGGCTGGGTATGCGAAAGAAGATCAAGGTCGTGCTACTACCCATGATGATGATGATGCATTTTTCGATATAGGAGTTGTGCCATTCTACCACCCCAAGAATTGGCACAGACCTCTTCGATCCTTGATAGCAGCCTCCCGGGATAAGTCACACGTGAATTTCTCAAGCACGTCAAGTATCTACATGTATTGCACATGTTTGCTAGTAGGGATCACCCTTCCTCGGCTAGCCTCTCTGTTAGCTATGGCCAGTTTGCATTGCAACCCCTGTGTCACACTTCTGCATGCGGTGTATTTTGAGAGAGAGAGAGAGAGAGAGAGAGAGAACAATATTATGAAAAAAAGGGGAGAGAGGACAGTTTGGCATGGAGGGCACGTGCAAGTGGGCCAGTGGGGGAGAGAAAGAGGGGGATAGATATAGGTTTGGAATGATTGCAAGGTTGCCACATAGGGAATAAGCATGGTATTTTTGCTAGTTAAAATAAGAAATGCACTAAATATATTAATATATCTCTTTATCTACCTAAGCGTTGTTGCATGATTGCTTTCTTTTACTCACCCAAAAATAAAACAAATGGCATGCTCTACACCTAATAATGTACGTTTGATTGGATTGCAATCGATTAGCGGTTGCTCTATGAAGCAGATTTAATTTACTCACATCTCATTATGAAAATTGTGCAATGCACACAACAAAATGCAACTTGAAAATTAAGGTTCACTTAAAAAGTGAAAATGCTACCTACTATGCAATACAACTTGCATCATTTAAAGGTTGCTCTGGTGTAATATCCACATTATCTTTCATGGGTTTGGAAACTTGAAGCCACCATCCCAATGTGGGTTTCACAAAATTATCTCACATGTACATAAGTAGTGCAATTTGTAGTCCCTTTTCTTGAATTGATGAACCCATCAAATCTCTCATATAAGCGACAAAGATTAGGGCCAATGGAATATAAATAAGACCCCATATCTAAGAAGAGATGACTTAAATTTGAAGGTCATTTCATGATATGGTCTAGATATATATACTTTCTTGACTCATGTTGCTAGGTGTAAAAGTTTGGAGACATGAAACCACCATGCCAAAGTGGATTCACATAAATATCTCACATGTGCATAAGTCTTGCAATTTGTAATCCCTTTTCTTGACTTCACAAAATCATAAAAGCTTGCATACAAGTGATAAAGATTAGGGTGAAGGGGACATAAAGAAGAGCCCATATCTAGGAAGAGATGGCTTAAGTTTGAAGGTCATTTCATGGTATCATCTAAATAGATATCAATTTTCTCGACACATCTTGCTAGGTCTAAAAGAACTCATGCATATAATCTAATCTAATATATATTGCCCTTCTTGCATGTGTGTGTGTGTGTGTGTGTGTGTGTGTGTGTGTGTGTGTGTGTGTGTGTGTGTGTGTGTGTGTGTGTGTGTGTGTGTGTGTGTGTGTGTGTGTGTGTGTGTGTGTGTGTGTGTGTGTGTGTGTGTGTGTGTGTGTGTGTGTGTGTGTGTGTGTGTGTGTGTGTGTGTGTGTGTGTGTGTGTGTGTGTGTGTGTGTGTGTGTGTGTGTGTGTGTGTGTGTGTGTGTGTGTGTGTGTGTGTGTGTGTGTGTGTGTGTGTGTGTGTGTGTGAAGTTAAAGAATACAAGCATGTCATATAAATCAAAGTAGTAGAGTATTTATATTTAATCGATTAGACAAAGAATTGTGTAAATGCATGTATAATTGTGTGCATTCATGGTGGTGTGTCTTATCTATATGGTTGTTAGATTAACTATAACATAAGGCCATACACTATACTTTGTCATCATAACATCTTCGTGATATGTGTACCTCATAGTCTTGTTTTTGTATGACTCATCTATTATGGTGTATTCATTCATAAGAGATGTATTTGCATTAATGGACACCATAAGCTTATGTACACAACAATTGCAAGTATGCACTTACATGGGTTGAAGTTAACATCACAAAGCATGCTACTAAACACCATGACACACCACTTTGCTTTATAGGAATGTACTATTGACATTGTGTGAAAGAAAAACTCATGTTGAGCTATTTCATTATCCTAGAACATAACTATTATAAACTACTTGCTATTTTAGACATACATGTACACACATAGAGCATTGTTACATGTTTCTTAGTAAGAGCATCAAGTACCATAAAATACCCTAATAACAATAGCACATGGTCCCATTTTTCACACTCATCTTTCATCTCTTTTAATTCTCTCTTTTATCCATTGACCTAAGCGCAACCAATCCACATAACATGTTACATTTACATACTAAGCCCATTGGTTTAAGTCAACCATCTGCATAGCAACACACACACACACACACACACACACACACACACACACACACACACACACACACACACACACACACACACACACACACACACACACACACACACACACACACACACACACACACACACACACACACACACACACACACACACACACACACACACACACACACACACACACACACACACACACACACACACACACACACACACACACACACACACACACACACACACACACACACACACACACACACACACACACACACACACACACACACACACACACACACACACACACACACACACACACACACACACACACACACACACACACACACACACACACACACACACACACACACACACACACACACACACACACACACACCTGCACCCTCCCTCTCCCCCCTCTCTCTCTCTAAGACAAACTCCCATTGAGAATGAGTTTCACATCTCTACCACATCACATGTTCTCATATACATCAAAATACACTACACAAGATAGTAAAGTATTTCAAGATAGCCAAAGCTTGTATAACACACACACACACACACACTCTCTCTCTCTCTCTCTCTCTCAAACTGTCACATAAAATGAGTTTCACATTTTGCACATAGTGTTCATATGTGGTTGTATGTCTCATCAATATGCTTGTTAGATTAACTATCACATAAGTGCATATACAAGATACTTTGTTATCATAATGTATTCGTGATATGTACCTCACATGCTTGTATCTATATGAGTCATATGATATCATGTATTCTTTCATAGGAGATGTATTTGCCTTAATGGATACCATAAGCTTATGTACATAACAATTTTAAGTGTGCATTTATATGGGTTGAAGCTAGCATTGCAAAGCATGCCATAACACTCTATAATACACCACTTTGCTTTATAGGAATGTACTATTGACACTCCAAGCAATAAAAACTCATGTTGAGCTATTTCATCATCATAGAATATAACTATTATAAAGCACTTACTATTTTAGACATGCATGTGCACACATAGAGTATTGTTATACGTTTCTAGGATCAAATACCATTAAATACCCAAATACAAATAGCACACGGTCCCATTTTTTCCATTCATCTTTTATCTCTTTCCATTCTCTTTTTTATCCATTGGCCTAAGAACAACTGATCCACATAACATGTTACATATAAATACTAAGCCCATTGGTTTAACTCCACCAAACGCATAGCAAGATATTGATACACACAAACACACAATCCCTCACACATAGACACTATGTGTGTGTGTGTGTGTGTGTGTGTGTGTGTGTGTGTGTGTGTGTGTGTGTGTGTGTGTGTGTGTGTGTGTGTGTGTGTGTGTGTGTGTGTGTGTGTGTGTGTGTGTGTGTGTGTGTGTGTGTGTGTGTGTGTGTGTGTGTGTGTGTGTGTGTGTGTGTGTGTGTGTGTGTGTGTGTGTGTGTGTGTGTGTGTGTGTGTGTGTGTGTGTGTGTGTGTGTGTGTGTGTGTGTGTGTGTGTGTGTGTGTGTGTGTGTGTGTGTGTGTGTGTGTGTGTGTGTGTGTGTGTGTGTGTGTGTGTGTGTGTGTGTGTGTGTGTGTGTCCATGACAAACTCTCATTGAGAATGAGTTTCACATCTCCGCCATATCACATGTTCTATACATTTAGAATACACAAGGTAAAGCATTTCATAACCAATAGCCAAAGCTTGTACAACCAAAACACACACACACACACACACACTCTCTCTCTCTCTCTCTCTCTCTCTCTCTCTCTCTCTCTCTCTCTCTCTCTCTCTCTCTCTCTCTCTCTCTCTCTCTCTCTCTCTCTCTCTCTCTCTCTCTTTA
Source organism: Lygodium microphyllum (assembly GCF_053477565.2). Taxonomy (NCBI): domain Eukaryota; kingdom Viridiplantae; phylum Streptophyta; class Polypodiopsida; order Schizaeales; family Lygodiaceae; genus Lygodium; species Lygodium microphyllum. The sequence continues at coordinate 98,558,211 of NC_141137.1, read as the reverse complement.
GTAAACTCTTATTGACCCTAAGTTTCACATTCCATACCAAGTCACACATTCTTATACACAGAAGGATCCAAAAGTTAGTAAAGTATTTCAAAGTTAGCTGCACAGGGGGATGTGGTGACCACATGGATTGATAAGACAAAGAATATGGTAGGCAACAAGGGTCACATGGAGTAGAATGATGACATGGATGCATTCACCATCATGAGCCACTAGTCCTACCATGACATCTTCCACCACCACATGAGCACTTCCCCCTAGCCTTGTGCTAGCATGGTTGCCGCCAACTAGGCCCTCAGGTGCCTCCTAGGGTGTTGGCTCTATGGTCATGATCTTGCTAGATGTCTTTTCCCTATTCGGCCTTAAGCTACTGTATAGCTTGCACATTGCAGAACCCACATACATGGCCACCTTGGTCCTTCACCAACTATGTCGGTTTGCCCACAATGAGGGGCATGCCCACCTACGCCACATCATCCCCTTGTGCCACTCCAGCTTGGGTGGCAGCCACTCTAGTTGCTACACAGGCTCTTGCCCCACTGCTTCCTAGATACTCACATGCTTGCCATGGTCACCTACATTGGCCATCTGCTCATATGCATGTGCGATGAGATGACCTCATACACCAAGATCTTATTAGATGCCAATCCACTCTATCTGCTACACAAGCTCCCGCCCTAGTTACTTCCCTAGCATCAACACCACACGAGAGATCTAGAGAGAGAAAGAATAGCAATGGCCCATAGCCATAGGCCCCCCCACATAGATCTCGATTGATACCTCCAAGGCACAACATCCAAATCCTAATGCTTTTGATGCTTCAGGCATTTCTGATCAGCACTGAGAGGAGATAAGCTCGTAGGGGTTGGATATGTGGAAGAATATCAAGGTTGTGGTACTACCCATGATGATGATGCACATTTCGATATAGGAGCTGCACCATTCTACCACCCTAAGAATTGGCACAGACCTCTTCTTGATAGCACCCTCTTAGGATAAGCCACACATGAATACCTCAGGCATGTCAAGTATCTGCACATAGTGCACGTGTTTGCTAGTAGGAACCACCCTTCCTCTAGCAGCATAGCCAACCTCTTTGCCATCTATGGCTAGTTTGAATCACAACCCCTATGTCACACTTTTGCATGTGGTGTATTAATTGTTGAGAGAGAGAGAGAGAGAGAGAGAGAGGGAGAGAGAGAGAGAGCGAGAGAGAGAGAGAGAGAGAGAGAGAGAGCACAATGTTATGAAAAAAGGAAAGAGAGTGCTTGGGAGGGCACTTGCAAGTTTGGGGGGGGGGGGGGGGGTTGTTATGGACCTTCACGGGACTTCATGGTAAAAGTTGTCACGAGGCACAAAAAGGCACAGCTGAATGGCACACAATATATATCAACAAGGAATCATTGTATTCATGATATCGAAAGATACAACATTGAGGCACATCTCAGGACTACACCCTCGTGACGGCGCACATATGAGGGTTCACCACTGAGTATAGGGAATCACACATATAGAGTGGAAACCAAGCTGAGCTCAGCATCACAACTACTCCCTATATAGGTGTTTTTGGCTCCTATGCCATGGTATAGCTGAGGTATAGCTACAAAGCCCATACCCTTACACTCACCTCTCCTTAATGAATTGCTATCCTCAACAATTAAGGGTGGTTTCTTAACTCATTTCGGGGTCTTAACACAGCTTATACTACCAAGTTGGTTAGTGTCCTTAGCGGGGTCTTAACACAACCTTTTTTATCAAGTTGGCCGATGTCTACCACACTACGACTTGGAGGTCTTAACACAGCATATGCTATCAAGCTGGCTAGGTTCTACCCATCTAGACTTATTTCTTTTATTTTTTTTGCATTCCATTCCACCCTTGACTCAATTACATTTGAGGAGTGGAGGCTCCATGGTCCTAACTTGAAGTGGCTTGGTGCTTATGGCTTTACATGCCAAGCTTTGTAGGCGTGATCCCAAGTTGTTGTGCTATTGGGGTCAAGGTGGGGTGGCATGGTTTTGTTGCCATGTTGTGCTATGCCCCTAAAGGGAGGCAATCCATTGAGTTGCTCCTTGCGTTGGGCCTCCCTTTCTTTGTGCCATTGCCTTGGGCCTTGGGACTTGGGTCTCTTGGTTCATTTTCCAAGACGCTTTGCCCTCATCGCCAAGTTAAGTACTTGGGCAGTTTTCTTTGGCCTCTTTGCCGAATCTTTCTTGCTTGCTTTGTACTTAGACAAGCTGGTTGGTTCAGCTTGCCTTCTTACACAAAAGGTGCAGTCTTGGTGCATGGCACCTGTTTCACTCTTCTTAGCCTCGTTTGGATTTGAGGTTCTTGGTGGGGAATGGAATAAGTCGTCACACTTAGACCGGAACTTGGGTTGCAAAAGTAGAGGTATCCTTGAAGCTCTTGGGGTGACACCCATTTGTGTGGTGCTTGGTGTGTCACGGATCCATAGGATTGGGATGCCAACTCCTTGCACTGCTTGTGGCCTAAATGTCAAGATCTCAATCTTTGTTAGCATTGAGTATGGTCCCTATGGGTTCCATAGTCCAAACACATTCACCTTAAGAATGAGTTGGAGAGTTTTCCAAAGCTCAACTAGCAAGGTTCCCTTCCATGGCACTGAGTTACCCTGGCTAGACCATATTGTGAGCACTCCCTCATGCTCTCCCTCCTTTGAGGATTTGTCCTCTAGCTCATCCTATCCAAGCTCATAAGGGTTTGCCTCTTCGGGCTCAAAGGCATAGCTAATGACTCCATTGCTAAAGTGCACTTGGTTCCTACTTTGATTCGATTTGGCTGGGATGGGATGTGGCCTTGGATCAAAAGCTACGGTTGCTTCGTCCTTAGCCACGAGTTGAGTTTGGGGGGTTTTGAAGGCATCTTCGTTCTCATCTCTCATCCTGGCTCTATTAGCCTGCCTCTGTTTCTTGGCATTTGCTTACAATACCCGAAATGTGCCTATTGCATTCATCGGTCAACACAAGACAGGAAAGCAAGATGTGTGCATGAGAGGTTCCTGCTTCATGCGAGTTGCACAAGGGACAGGTTTGTCGCCGAGAGTGATGATAGTTGTCTGCCATCTTCACACCGCCGACTCGTGCTAAGTACAAAAATCATTCCTCTGAAGCCCTGACATTCTCCAATAGATTGATGCAAAAGAGGTAGTTCCTTGAGCATTCAAACTTGTTCTCATTATAAGAGGAGAGTCTCACACACTCATGTTGTCATTCCCATTTCTTCTAGGCATGATATCTTATAGCGAGTAGAGGTGCTTCAAGGACGTACTTTTCTAGTCAACGCACAGCCTTGGAAGACCAGGTCCACTTGTGGACTTTCTTAGTGCATGACGGTGGTTTCAAAAGCTCTCGAATCCATGTTCTAACCCTCGGGTACTTTTCAAAAGCACATGCATGTTGCCCGCTACAAAATGCTGGAATGGGGGGATATTGAATTCCTTATGCAGGGTGGTTGCACCGACCGCTGTCGACTTAGCTCCCTTGCTGCCTAGGATCCACTTCATCCCTATGACTGCCATTGTCTCCAACGGCTAAAGAGGTGTTTGACAATGTCCTCCCATAATTTGAGCTCCGTACGACTGAAGAAGTGTCTGACAATGTCCTCCCATAATTTCAACTCCATACATAAGGATCAAAAGCATGCACGGCTTGAAGATATTGAGTCTAGTCCACATGGGGGTCGAACGAGAAGAGAGGAATGCCTGATAGGCATGGAGGGTCTTACGGCCCTTCTCAATCCTCTCCCGAATTACTATTTCAATTGAGAATTCACTATCCAAGTCAATGCCCAGATAAGTGTATCTCTCACAGACTTCGATCCGTTTGGTCCCCAAGTGGAGTGGTCAATCCCTCAGAGCTTGCAAGTTACCAAAGAAAACCATGGCATTGCATTTTGATAGGCCAAAGCTCATTCCCCACTTGGTTGCATTTTCTATCTTTTCTTCTTTGGCCTTGCTGCCTAGATCTATCTTTTCTTGCTCTTCTTGCTCTAGTCTGTCTTCTTCCTTTGGCTTCCTAGGTCTCCATACTTGTTCTTTCAACTGGCTTTCTTCATCTTTTTCTTCTTGCTCAATATTTTTCCTAACTTTCTTATTCTTATTTTCTTCTACTTGTTTTCCCCTATCATGGTCTAGCTTCTCTTCTTCTTGTAGCTTCTTCCTAGCTAACTCTACGTGGTCTTCTATCTCTTTTCTTCTATTTTCTTGTCTCATCTTTTTCTTGATCTTCTCTATGGCTCCATCTAACAAATCTCTTTCTTCCTCTTTCCTATCATCTTCTTCTATCTCATCCCATATTTTCATGTTTCTCTCCTTCAACTCTTTTTCTGGCCTATCATCATTGAACTGTGAGGGTTTGGTTGATTCTTGTTGTTGGGGTTGTCAAGGTCAAGGTGTTCCAAGATTTGGGTTGAGCTCATCCTCCCTCTCTTCTTCTTTCTTCTCTTCTAACTCCTTTCTCTTTTCTTTTTCTTCACCTATATCATCATCTAAAGTAGAAGTGTTGGTTTCATGTAGCGGATGCCATGCCCTTTCGCCTTTCCATTCTCATCTTCTAACTCTATCTCTTCATCTACTTCTTCATCTTCTTCATCATCAGAGGCATCCCATGCCTCACAGGAGGGCGCCAACCTAGCCTCACCCTCAATCTCAATGGGTAGAGGTGTTTTAAGATCAAGATCGAGCTCATCCTCTCCCTTCTCTTTTTCTAACACTGGTTCTTCAACCAACCAGGCTGCAACTTGTGGGTACAGTGGTTCATCCCTTTGACATGTCCACCTTGCTTCCTCTTCTTTTCTATGTCCTAACTCCATCATAATATTTTCTAACTTTGAACGCACTTCCATTTTCCATCCTTCTCCCTTCACATAATATTCCATCATTTCTTCCTTTTCAGGAACTTCTTTGGTTTGGCATTCTTGGGGATAGGGGTAGTCAGTGTAGAGGTATTCTCCTTCTAGGTGGTAGTCGATGGAAACATCTTCAGGATAGTAGTATCCATCTCCTTTAGGAGGGTATTTGTTGTCGAAGTATTGATCTTCAAGGTAGCCTTTTGGGTAGTAGTCTTCCGAGTAGTACTCGGGGTAGCCGTCAAATTCTTCTTGGGAGCAAAGTGTTCTAGGATCAATGTCGAGCTCATCCTCCCCCTTGTCTTCATCTTCATCTTTGTCTGACCATATTTCTTCTTCTTCTTTCACCTGTCTCTGCTTCTCTTGGCTCTTTGGTTCTTTTTTTGTTGGCTTCTCTTCATTCTTCAGCTCTTCGACTCTTTTAGCCTGCATTTGCTTTAAGTATGGTTCGATACTCTCTTTGGCTTCTTCATATCCAGAGGTAGTCTCCCAGTCCCACCTCAGCATGATTTTCTCTTGTAACTCCATGTTGAGGTCTCGGGCCATCTTCACTTGCCACAATTTGGCTTTCTCTCGCACCATGATCAACTAGTAGTCAACCTCTTCCAGGTCTTCATCCCGCTCTTTAGCCTTCTCTTCGAGATCATCTAGCACATCTTCTCCTTGTTGGGTCTTCCTTAGCATCTTGATGGTCTTCCTTGTATGCTCAATCATTTTGAGCTGTAGCTCTTTCTTCTTGTATGTGATTTTGAGCGAGCTAGTGACATAGCTCATCTTCATGTTCAAAGAAAGTGTCCTCCCATAGTCTCAGCTCTTTCCAAGACATTTGTAAATGGTATGCTGCACGTCCCTATCATGCCACAACTCCCTCTCAACTTTGTTGACACATCAGGTTCTCTCCCAAATTTTCAGTAGAAAGTTCACTCGGGAGGGCATCGCGACGTGGGGCGTTGCACTGTGTCGGGGTTGTGTTGTGTCGTATCATGTCGGGGTCATCACGTTGCGTTGCGGGATGTGTTATGGTAGGATCTCCTCCGCATCCATGAGTCTGCTCCCCTTTCGAGCTAGTATGCTCCACGAGAGTTGCTCTGATACCAAGTGTTACGGACCTTCATGGGACTTCATGGTAAAACCTATCATGAGCCACAAAAAGGCACAACGGAATGGCACACAAGATATATCAATAAGGAATCTTTGTATTCATGATATCAAAAGATACAACATTGAGGCACATCTTAGGACTACACCCTCATGCTGCCGCACATATGAGGGTTCACCACAGAGTATAGGGAATCACACGTAGAGTGGAAACCAAGTTGAGCTCAAAGTCACAACTACTCCCTATATAGGTGTTTTTGGCTCCTATGCCATGGGTATAGCTACAAAGCCCATACCCTTAAGGTGGGGGGGGGGGGGTGTGACGGTGCATACCTGGTCCCACGGGTCCACATGCGAAACCTGCACAAGTAACATGGTCCACGGGCATGCACCACCGCGTTGCAACCTGGACACATAGCAAAAGCCAACTCGCAAGACATGTCAAGTCGACATGCCGTCATGTCATGGCATGACCCTGTCGCATCGCGTCGTGTCACGTCACGGGCCGTTACGCCCTTGACATCCCTCCCGCGTCGTGTCTCACTCACAGCACGCATAACGTGTTTTTCTAACTTGCACAAGGGTAACTTGGCACTTGGATTCGCCAGATTGCACCACGGAAGAGTTCCGGGCTCACAAGGATCCACAATCAACCATCTTAGAACACAGCGCCACAGGGGCGACACGGTTCACAACCCACCTTTCCTCATAAGAAGTCATGGCGATTGAAACTCAGAAAAGGGGGCCCGGCTGCCTCACTCAAAATGAGAACGCTGCAAGCCGGGAGGCAAAAACGATGGTTGCTCCATGAGGCACGGCCTACATGGAGGAGGTGGGGAGACATGGGTTGCCAAAGCCTCACACTCCCTTCCCCTCATACCTACCCCCCCTCGATCGAATTCGAGTCCACTCGAATTGATTTGGTTCCCTACAAAGAAGATCGAGGTTAATCACCCTGAAAAGGAGTAGCATGAGGATTCATCAACCATTCGAGTTACCTATGGCATAGAGTAATTCTTGAGCCGAGGCAGCGGTTTCTTCGGGTCGTTTGTAATACGTCCTGGCACCCTCGCAAGATTCCCCATCCACCTAGCATGGGAAAGAGCTCGCCTAAGTTGGCCAGATCTCAACCCACTTGCCCCACAGGTCCGGACCTTGATCCCAAGACCAAAGAAGGGTCACTTCCCTTGATTTGCTTCTCTCCTCATTCAAATAGTTGAGGCACTGCCACCTGCTCCAGCAAGCACAACTGCCACTTGCATCCTTGAGTTGTTTTTCTAAACTTGAATCGAAGTTGTCTCCCCCCTTCCTTTTCCTTGGCAAGTAGACTTAGTGTTGCTTCAATCGGGGCCTAAGCCGCATCCCATCATACGCCTTGCGCCATACCCAAGAAGGGTTGCTTTTCCCCCAACAACTTGGGGCAAACTGTCTACGCATCGGATGCGCAGACTACTCCGAGCCTCTTATGGCGAGACTAGCCATCCCACTGTAGAGGCTCCACGGGAACGAAAGATCAATGCCATCGCCTCACGCGTGGCTCTGCAGCAAGACTCCTGTAGTAGCCTCTTGCAGTAGACGGCAAGTGTTCCCCAGCATGTTGCCGCTTGCCTTGGTTGGTTGCCGCAGTTGCCCTGTCCCCTGCTCGTACTCCAAGGTCGAGATCAAATGCCCTTGCCTCATGAAGGGCTCCACTACAAGAAATGTATCCACTCATACGGGGTCCGATTCACCCGCATAAGCATCTTCACCCCTGTTTATGATACAAGTCCTTCAGCTTCACTTTGGGTCCCATACCCCGCTGTGTCGCATCCAGACTTGCACATGGTTGCGCCCTCCTAGTTTCGACATCGGGTCCCAGACACCTTGGCTTCCATGTAGTCGAGCGAGATCAAAGGGCCCGATTTCTTTAAGCTTGCCCCAGGTTCACGAGCATCCACTCTTCCAGCCTTCTCATAGGCCTTCATCGGTCCACTTCTCCTCCCTTCAGTCCACATGCCTGGTCATTCCTTTATCCTCATGGCTCCACGAGTCTTCCCACGCGCCTCCTCACACCCCACCATCGGTCCTTCTCATTAGACCCAAGGCACCAAAATTTTCGCTTCTTTACTCCACTCGCCAGATCAACGAGCCCCCAACTTCTTTATACTCCCCGGCGCCTACAAGTCATGGCCCTCTCTCCCTGTCGCTTCACATGACCCCCATCTTTATACTCCCGGCTCTAGGAGTGTCCACCCTTCTTTCCCCTTCTAGCCCGGCTTCTTTACCCTCCCCCCAGGTCCACGAGTCCTCTACCACCATCCGCCCGGTCCCTCACCCTTCTTGGCTTCACCGCGGTCGGGATGGGGCCTTCTCTCCTTCCTCTATCTAGCCCGGCTTATTTATACTTGCCCCAGGTCCACGAGTCCTTGGGCCCGGCTTGTTTATACTCGCCCCAGATCCATGAGTCTTCCCCTCTTTCTCCACCCCACCTGGCTTTTTTATACTCGCCCCAGGTCCACGAGTCTTTGCACCGTTACTTTATACTCCCGTCGTTAGGAGTCTTCTTCCCCTCACCCAAATCCTCCTCTTCCTTCTTCCAGCCCGATTTCTTTATACTCGCCCCAGGTTCACGAGTCTCTACACCATTCTTTATACTCCTGGAGTTAGGAGTCTTCCCTTCCTTCGGCCCTCTTGGCCTTCGCTCCCGGCCGTTCATTTAGGATCGCGGCTCACGAGCGTCATGCACCACATATCTATCTACTCTCCTCACCTTCTCCTATGCACCCGGCCATTCTTTTATACCCCTAGCCCAAGGAGTCTCGTATCTTCTATCTCAACTTGGCCGTTCTTTTATATTCGTGGTGTCATGAGTCTTCTTCACCTCATCTCTCACCTCCTCATCTCCATCTTCATCTTCTTTTCTTCAAAAAACCTTGGGGTCGTAGCCCGCGTCCATATTTTCTTCATAAAACTTTGGGGCCAAAGCCCGCATCCACGTTTCTTGCTCTTTCCTCTCCTTCTCGCCTCCGCTTTCTTCCTCTCCATCATCATCTTCTTCTTCAACACAAAGGGCCTACTCGCCCAAATCTATCTCTTCAACACACGCCCGCTTCCTTTATACTCCTCGGGTTAGGAGTTGCAAGACCTTTGCCTTTTAGCTTCCCTTCACGTGACTTCAGCACCGCAGGTTCATTTTGACATACTCTAGTAGCCCCATAACAAGTAGACATTCACTTTCAGCTCCAACTGATCTAACCCACGGCCATCCATACTCTGCTATGTTTCGCTTCTTGGCTCATTCTTCAGCTCATCTAACAAATCTCCAATCTGCATCCTCCATCAAGTGGTCTCACCATAAGCCCGCGTTCTTTATCCTCTTGCCAAGTCCAAGAGTCTTCGGTATCGACATAAAGGGTTTCATTCAACAGACTAAAAATTCACCCGCAGGCGCTCATCCACTCCATCAGATACACCCTATTCATTTCTACCATGCTCGCGTTGTTTATACTCCTGCCAATTCCGGGAGTCTTCAAAGATTTCACCTTTACTTCTCTTCCTGTACCCGCTTTCTTTATCCTCGCACCAGGCCCACAAGTCTTTTCTAGAGACGCTAAGCCCACAGGCTCCATCTTCAGCTCGCATAGGTTCCAAGTCAAATAGGCTACCCTTGAGCCGTGATAAAAAAAGAGCTAAACAACTTTCTCTGATCTTCTCAAATCTACACTTTCTCTAATCTGCATAAACCCGTCAACCTTCATTTTTCGTCCGCCAACAAGATTTGGTCTTATATTATGGCCCTCATAGCCCCAAGAGATCCATTTTCAACACATATGAGCATTCCACTTCACTGCCCATGGTCAGGCATAGATTCAGGCTCAAACTGACCAACTTCAGCAGCCTCTTCACAAATCTAGACAAGTTGTAGGTGCTAGCATGCAGCCCCGACCCTGCTTCATTTCACATGACGGCTCATTTTCAACACATGCAACTCGAACAAGCTCCACTTGACGTCTCGACTTGCTGGACACTCATAGCTTGAAATCCTGGCCGACTTGCCTCCACCCATGTTGACCACCCCAACAGTCGGGTAGAAGGTAGCTCTAATACCAAGTGTGACGGTGCATACCTGGTCCCATGGGTTCGCACAGGAAACCCGCACAAGTAACATGGCCCGCGGGCACGCAGCACTGCGTCACATCTTGGACATGCAACAGAAGCCAACTCACAAGACACGTCAAGTCAACATGCTGTCGCGTCACGGCATGACTGTTGAGAATCAGCAATCACACTCAAACAGCCTCTTTGTATGGAATCTCAGGGTCAAGGATATGCAGGCTAACTTATCCCATATGCACAATAATGCCTACTGCAGTTTCCTACCTTCCTATAAAGCATTGTACTTGCTTCCTTTCTTAATGCAATGATAGTACTCTTTTCATTTCAGTAGAGTGTCAATGTCATTGTCCACATACACAAGATTGTGTTTATGAGTCCAAGTCTCAATCTTGGAACCTAATTCACTTGTGTAACAAACAGTGTCCATTCCATCATGAGTCTACACTTCTCCTTCCATCCTCCATAGCTTCCGGTTATGTCATGCTCTAGATCCCGCACTTCTAACATGGTATCAGAGCCCAGTTGGGCATGGCATTGCTTCTCCAGCCTCTCTTGATTCTTCTGAACCTCCATCCAGCTCAGTGTCAGTGTATGACTTCTTTTCTCAACTCTACTCTCACTGAAGCTTCCATGGCAGCCATAGCCAGCAGCACCCTGTCAGATTGAACTGCTTATATCTCACTCCACAGGTCAAATCTCTTGGAGCTTCCTTCTGGAAAAGTATTCCCCAACTCATAAAGCTTCCCTGTATCACATCAATCCAGGACATTGGACCATCTGGAGCTCAGCATTGTGAAAATCCCCAATCTCTGTTCTGTGTCTGCCATAGCCAGACAGGACCTACCTTGCTTGGAGCTTTCATAACTCTTCAACCAGGCCATTTCAGCCCACGATTTCTTCTGGAGAGTTGTTCCTCTGCTCAAGGCGTTTCATCTTGGCACAACAATCAATGACATTGATGCTCCCTGGCTCCAGCATTGCAGAAATTCGACCACGCTGTCCAGATCTGTGCCGAATCTGTTCGCGGCACCTGCGCGCCTCATACTGACCACGATCTGCACAATCTCCATGGGGCTTTGGTAGCCCATGACATAAGCTTCCTAGATATGTAAAAAGTTTTGAAAATGATGCACTGTAGCTCCTGCAATAAGCAAAAAACCAGGCCCCTGTCTCAGAAACCCTAATTCCACCATAGCCAAAAGCTTCAAAATCTTGACATTTTTCACTGTTTCTCTCACTGAAGTTATCAACAGTGATTTTAATCACTGAGCAATACTCTCTGAAGTTCGTTAAAGTACTGTCACTCAGATCTGAAGACATCAGCATCAAATCAAGAAGGGGAAGATCACTTGGAGAAAAAGACTTTTGCAGATTTGGTATTCATTGACACTCAGTTAGTGCTTTTTAGCACTTGTGTCTCTCAATCAATTCTTCTGTTGCTCAAATCTAATAAAGTCTGAAGTTGATTTGCTACTGTTCCCGTAAATCTAACATGGGCAAAGACTCGCCAAATGCTCGATTCAAAGGAGTCGGATTCCACACTTGGCAAACCCGCATCAAGCTCATCCTGATGAAGAAGGGTCTCTGGGCCATCACAAATGGCAAAGAGAAGAAACCGCGGGACGCGGACCTTGCAACTACTTGGCAAAAGAATGATGACAGAGCCCAGGCCATTATCAAATTGGAGCTAGACGACAGTTATATCCATCATGTGGATAACTGTGAGACCTCACAGGATACATGGAAAAGACTTGACACCCTGTTCGGTGCACAATCTAAATCATCAAAGTATGGTCTCCTAATTGAATTCTTCAGGCTTGAAATGAAGTCCAGCACATCACTTGCCACACATCTTAATTACATGGAAGGACTCCTAACCCAACTTGCAGGAATCAACATTAAAATGGATGAAGATGTTTGCATCGGTGTTCTACTTAAGAGCTTGCCTCCTGAATATAATAACGTATCAACAACTTTAATCAACATGCCAAATCCTGAACTTGTTGATATCCAGGCATCACTGTTAGAAGAAGAAAAGAAGCTAAAAACTAAAGAAGAACCAAGTACCTCTAGAGATGAGCATGCATTATATGTTGGCAACAGGTACAAAGGCAAGAAAGATCAGCTCTTTTGTGACTTCTGCAAAAGGACCGGACACACCGAGAAGTTCTGCCACGCAAGAAAGAGATCCCAAAAGGCCTATCTAGTCGCAATCAAAGAAGAAGAAGAAAATGAAGCAAAGGAAGAAGAAGATGAAGATCACCAGGATCGGAAGGACAAGACTCATCAGTCCTTGTACTCTCATAATTCTGATAGATTGTTTTAATAGCCTTGTATTTTCCTTACCCTAATGCTTCCTGCCATAAGCTATGTAAACTCCTTATGTAACTTGGCATTACAGTCCCTGTACACTTTGTGAGGCCCCTGTTACAGCCTCTGGATGTCCACCATGTTTATGGTACCCACACTTAGCTTTTTCTGCAACAGCCTCTGGTGTTCTGCCATGTCTGTGGTATACCCACACTTTGCAGGTGGTTCTCATTACAGCCTCTACACACTTTGTGCCTTTCCTAGTTGTGATTGAGGAGGGGTGTTGAGAATCAGCAATCACACTCAAACAGCCTCTTTGTATGGAATCTCAGGGTCAAGGATATGCAGGCTAACTTATCCCATATGCACAATAGTGCCTACTGCAGTTTCCTACCTTCCTATAAAGCATTGTACTTGCTTCCTTTCTTAATGCAATGATAGTACTCTTTTCATTTCAGTAGAGTGTCAATGTCATTGTCCACATACACAAGATTGTGTTTATGAGTCCAAGTCTCAATCTTGGAACCTAATTCACTTGTGTAACAAACAGTGTCCATTCCATCATGAGTCTACACTTCTCCTTCCATCCTCCATAGCTTCCGGTTATGTCATGCTCTAGATCCCGCACTTCTAACAATGACCCCATCGCGTTGCGTTGTGTTACGTCACGGGCCGTTATGCCTTTGATATCCCTCCCACGTCGTGTCTCGCTCACAGCACGTGTAACGTGTTTTTCTAACTCGCACAAGGGTAACTTGGCGCTTGGAGTTGCCAGATCACGCCACAGAAGAGTTCCGGGCTCAAGGATCCACAATGAACCATCTTAGAACACGCCGCCACGGGGGCGACACGGTTCACAACCCACCTTTCCTCATAAGAAGTCATGGCGACTCAAACTCGAAACAGGGGGCCCAGCTGCCTTGCTCAAAATCAGAACCCTGCAAACCGGGAGGCAAAAATGATGGTTGCTCCATGAGGCACGGCCTACATGGAGGAGGTGGGGAGACATGGGTTGTCCAAGCCTCACACTCCCTTCCTTCATGGGGGGAGGGGAGGGGGTAGATGTAACTTCGGAATGATGTAAGGGTGCCACATAGGCTAGGAAACAGGTATTTCTGTCAATTATCATATAAAATAGAAAAGAGATAAAAATATATTTTTGGAAAATGTGACCAGATGATAAAGGAGTATTTTGGGGAAATTTTCCAAAAGTAGGGGTATTTGAGCAAATTTTCCTTAAACTAAAGATCGCCATTTAAAGAGACTGCGATAACCTCTCTTGTATCTGTGACGCTGTTGGACCGATTCGAGTTAGCGCCGCTGCAGGTGAGTATCGACTGCTCTTTTATTTGTTTCACATACTTTCTATTCGATCTTGTCTGCATCAGCTCATCGCGGCGCTTTTCTAACTAACCTGTGCAGCTTGGAGCCACCATAGCTGCAAGCAGTAACGATTCAATTCTGACCCCCCTTTTTTCAATTTTAACATACCTGCAAGTAAATTGATTTTCCTTTCGTGTTGTCCCCTATTTGAATTCGTGTAGATTTCAGTCATTCCTTATCGTTTCATTCGAAGAACGAATGCAGCTTTGAGTTCACTTATCTGCAGTAATAATCAACTGGTTTTTATGAGCATTTCACTACATGACTACCATTTATGAACTGGTCTGTATAGAGTCATTCGTTATCATTCCATTACATGATTACCAAAGCATTGGAGCTTTGAGTTCACATTGCTGCAGGAATAATAACCTGTCTTTTATCTTCCTGTTCTCCCTTTCCGTTTTAAACTTGTCTGCATATACGGGTGTTTGTCATCATGAACATCTACGGGCGGTCATCGAAAATAGTTGCTGAGAGCAATCAGGCATTCTCTTTGGTTCAAACCTTTCCTATTTTCATTTGTCTGCGCATGCAATCATTCCTTGTCATTTCGCTACAAGATTATTGAACCTATGCAAGCTCAAGTTAACATAGCTGATCTTTCTGGTTTGATCCCTTTCTGTGTAATTCTTTTTTGTATATATAGTCATCCTCTATCATTTCATCCCAAGGCTATCATCTGATCGCCTCCCTTCTGTAATTCTAAGTGCTTGTTCTGCTTAGGAGGTGGCACTACCCTCTTCCAGAACCAGTGTTGTACCCAGAGGTCTTGAATGGCATCAAGGGGTATGCCCTTGGTCTCTGGCAGAAACAGGGCCACAAACACAACCGTTACTACAAGAAAACCGCCAAAGAACAAGAAAATCCCATACTTCATTGCACATAGCATGGACAGGAAGGTCTGTGCTATCAAAAACTTGAAGAGCATGTTCACACACACGGTCACACTCTGGCCTGCTGACCGCACTTCTAAAGGATACACCTCACTGGGTATCAGCCATGCTAGAGGCCCCAATGACCCAGCAAATGCAAACACAAACACACAAGTCATCAGCACCTGCACCACACCTTCACTTCTCGGCAATTTCTGTGTGTGTGCTGTCAAACCTGTTGCGAATATCAATGCTATGGTTATCTGCGACATAATCATGCAGAATGTTGTTAGAAATCATACTCTTTATGCGCTTGATCATTAATATACACCATTATGGGCTGCTGATCATAGTGTTTCACCATAAGAGAATGGTCTAGAGCCCCTTTGTGTGTGTGCATGCACAGGATACATAAGAAATTGTATAAAGCCAGTAAGCTGGACATTGATATTTTGTACATTGCACAACCGTGAGTACAAATGTGTCAGTATCTGCCAAGACTCACATGTGCATATGGTGTGTGTGTGTGTGAGAGAGAGAGAGAGAGAGGGGGGGGGGGGGGGGAGAGATTACCATGCCTGATAACATCAACACTGTCCCTGTGAATAGGATCTTTCTGCGACCAAACCTGTCCACAATGAATGATGATGCACAAATAGTGAGAAAGGAAGTTGCTCCTGTAATGACACCGGAATAGAGGGCTGCCTGGTCACCAAAGCCTGCTGTCTTGAACAGGAAGGCACCATAAAACACTATTGCATCATTTCCACCCACTTGCTGAAAGAATGGAAAAGCTATGCCCATGACAAGTTGTGGGATATGCCTTCTTTGCAGCAAGCATTTGAAGGGGTGCAACTGGGCCTTTGCAGACATATTACGGTCGTTACTGCTTACCTCTAGCAAGTCTTCGAATTCAGCATCAATCTTATCAGAGCCTCTAATTTTGGCTAAGACCTTCTTGGCCTTGTCATAATGGCCCCTTTGTATCAAGCTGACAGGGCTTTCAGCAAGAAGCATGCTAGAAACAGTCAGTAAAATGGCTGGAATTCCTGCAATGCCAAGTGATAGACGCCATCCCCATGGAGATATTCTATCTGTTAGATAGTTGATGACATAAGCAGAAAGCGCACCAAACGAGCCATTTACTGCAAACATGTAAAATAAAGCTCCTCTGAGATATGGTGGTGCAATCTCTGATAAGTAGAGAGGCACAGCCTGCATGCAAAATGGAAAATTATGGCCACAAAAGAGAAGTTGAGCATCTAGCAAACAACGATGAATGGGGCATTATCTCATCCTTCAAGCTCAAGATGGCATTCTATGTAAAACTACCATTGGGGTTCATAACAGTGTAATAGAGTTGATTGATTAAGTACATTTACATCAGTTTTGTAAGCAGATTGGAACTAACCTGGTTTGAAAAACCAATTCCACAACCCAGCAAGATTCTGCCAGTCAGTAGCATGGCAAGATTCTGAGCAGTAGTACTAGTTGCTGTACCTAGAATAAAGAGCAGGCCAGCTACTTGCATACTCTTTATGCGGCCAAAGCGTCTTGTTACAGCAGATGCTATGAAAGTGGCCAAAAGTGCAGAAATGTACAGACAAGAAGCAAAAAGCTGGAATGTCACATTGCTGTACTTGCAGTAGTTATCCTGTTTTGCACTCCTCTTTTCTTCCAACACCTCAGGATAGAACTTAGCCAGAAAATCATCCATTACGGCTATGCCACCTGCATCAAATTTGTACTTTGTGTCAGTTTATGAAGGCAGTTTTGTCTGTAGTTCTCACAACTGTACATGTTTACAAGGACATAAGAACCACTTGCTGAAGATCATTATATTAGATTTTCAGCTTGGAGCCAATCTGAATGCTGGAGATCATTAGATTATTAGCTAGTCCCTGTGAAGCCAATCTGAATGGCTTGTTCAACGTAATGATGGTTGCCTTTAAATTGGACCTGTTTTAAGCCCACTTATTGGTTTTAGGTGATAACTAGGGCAATCAAAACCCAAGACTTCACACTGAACAGGGGATGGCTTTAAAATTGAGCTAAACAATGATATTGTTAATGTAAGAGCCTCTGTCTGTGTGTGCATATGTGTGCACGTGTATACGTGCATATGTGTTAATACAAAGCATTAAGAAGCCAACAGACAGCTCAAGAATTTAAGAAAAGTGCATCATCAATACATCATCAAGGGAAAAGCCAATAATACAAAGGCATTGTGATAGAGAAGCCCATTGCATTTAGTCTTTGTGTGTGCATGTGCATGTGTACGTGTAGAAGTTTCTTTCAAAGAACATTTTTGGGCTAAACTATCTTAATCCTCTTCTTGCATAGAGGTTGGTTATATGTTCCATCTCCATCATGAGCCTTTGTACATGTGCAAGTGTGGTCATTATGTGTGGGTATGTATATTTTGGAACAACTAAAAGATGAACCAAAAGCAACAATCATTGATGGGTTCAAATTCTCTTCTCATGTGGATATTCAATATTTTTTCTCAATTTAATAACATAAACATTTTCCTCAATTCAATAATACTTCACATTTGTCATAAATCACATAAGATGTTTGACACGTGCATTTCTTAAAATGCTAAGGATGTGCCATTGTTTCATGTAAAGTATTGATGCTACTATATGATAATACTTGCATCATATGATATTTGCTTAGGTTGCAAGATTGTGCTAATCTATTTTCTATTTTGTGCATGTATTGGTATGGCTTGTTTTAGGTCATTATATTAGCCGTTGTGTGTCATGTATGGCCATCTCATGCCTAATTTGAGGTAGATGAGAATAGTAGGAGCTTTGATAGTGTTTGTTATTTTACTTGTTCGATGACAAAGGTGAAGTAGCAAGCATATTCTCCGTATGCGCTTCTCTTTCACTTCTTGTTCATATTTATCTTTTAAGTTGCCCACACACACACACCCCCCAAAACCTCATAGTGAATTGTTTGTGGTATTGAAAGAAAACCTATGGACCTTATAAAAAATATTAAACATCCAAATTTGCTAGTAAGGTAACATAGAAATTTGTGCAAGTTGATGAGTATTTATGCACATAACACAAATGATACGTTGGTCCAACAAAAGATATTTGTGATCATTGATGTGCAATGATGGCTTGAATTATTACTTTAAGGAGGTTATATGGAAGGTGTAGCAATGGCTTAAATAATTGTTACAATGTAGTTACATGGGAGCATGTTTTCTAGCAATAGGCCTTCTCGAAATCATATAAATACATAGGTTCAAAGGAAGGGATTTTTTAGATACCATTGTTACACATTTTTAACATATATAAGGGTGCTATATAAAGGGATTATTGATGAATTAAATAGAAAAAGAGTGTGTTTTATTTAGGAAAAATTCACACAGATAAGGGTATTTTTAAATAGGCCTTGAACACATGTGATACAAAGGATCTACATATATCAATCCCCCTTAGTTTTAATACACCACATGCAAAATCACCATCATTCCATCAATCATAAGAAACTCTTAGCAAAGGCCTCTCTTAGCACACCATTTGTAATTCTAGATGAAATTGACTCAATCTTATTTATTACACATGCAAATCCAGTTGGCTTGGGAAATGGACATCTATGGGTATTATAGGAACACTAAAAATGCATCTCCACTCTAACCACCATTATACAGTAAAATTCTCTAAACATAGCATTGATGCAAAAGGCAACAATTGACCAACTTGTGTTACAAAGAATGATGACATTAAAATTATCAACTCCATTAGTAAATTATGTTTATGACAAACTGTTTTATTAGGCAAGTGCAACCCTTGTGTCACCTCCTCTATTGTATACTTGGAGCTAAAATCATTAAATTTCCCAAAGCGTCCCTGAAGTAATCTGATATTTAAAAATCCCATTTGTTTTATATAAGGACCTTTCTCTAAAAGAAAAAGCAATAGGAGCACCAAATTGTCAACTCACACACATCCTCCTCTAGGTCACTCATCAACATGTGAGTATCATGTGAGTTGCACAAGGGTTGATACTTATTTGAGAGTTTTGAGGTGGTTAAAACATATGTCAAAACTAGGAAGACTATGTTCCTCAACTACAAACGGATGGGTATTGAGGTGGATAAGAGTGATAGCTCCCTTCAATAGATTGTTTAGTGTGAGGGTATCGCCTTCAGGAATGGATTTCTCTCTCTACATGTTGAAGCCAAGCTCTATTCAACATGTCATTTGGTGTGAGGATGGGTAATGAAGTGGGAAAGGGTGATAGCTCCCTTCAACAAGTCATTTGGTGTGAGGAGGGGTAATGAAGTGGGAAAGGATGATAGCTCCCTTCAACAAGTCATTTGGTGTGAGGATGGCTAATGAAGTGGGAAAGGGTGATAGCTCCCTTCGATAGGATCATTTGGTATGAGGGTGCTACCTTTAGGAATGGATTCCTCTCTCTACATGTTGAACCCAAGTTCTCCATCTCAATCTTTAGGAAAGGAGTGCAAAAGTGGCTTGACATTTGGGACAATGCCTCTAACAAGTTTGAAGACATGTATGATTTGGTTGTTTAGTTCAATTTGGAACCTAAGGAAGCCTACTACCTACAAAGGGAGATTGGCTTTGATTGGCCCACTTCTAACATCATTAACAATAAGCCTTCTTAAAGCAATAGATCAATCTAATAAGAAAGCACCCTTTCTCGTTGAATGGGAGAAATGATTTTGATGGGCCTTATAGTATGTGGAAACTAAATGTAAAGGAGAGTTGAAAATCCTGCAAATCCAAGGGCATCCTTAAAGCATGGAAAAGGAGGTTGAAAGAGGCTCAAACTCACTATGCCTTCTTTCAAGCATCATGTTCTTCTATAGAGGGTGGTGGCTAAGAACTTCTTGTAAAAAAGTTGTAAAGACGTCAAACCGTCAAACCATTATGCATCAAGATATGAAGATTATGAAGCTTGTTAGTTTGCATGACTTTATCATATGGAAATAAGCCCTCCTTAGCAGCAAGGGCAACACGAATGATGAATCAAAGAAAACTTGGGATCTAGTTAAAGCAATGGGAATAGGAATGGCCATGCTAGCCAAGAGAGACCCTACCTTTATGGATGCCTCTAAGTTTTTGAGAAAAGTGTTGTAGCTTGCTTTAAGGATTATGTAAATAGTTCACATCTTAGGGGGTTCACAATATGTGAACCCTCTATGCCATATGCATTCAAGGCTTACTTAAAAATACCATTAACTATGAGCCTTTCTTACATTAAACACACCCTTATATAAGTAATCGATTCCCATTTACCTCTTCCAGGTAGGAGCTTTCAATCTAGGCTTTCAAAATCAACATCCAAGGATGGTTTCCTCCCATTCTTTTGAGAAGGTTAAGGCTAAGCCTATCATGCTTGTGCTTAATTCTCTTTATGAAACACCACCATTGCTTCTTACATTAAGGAGCTAATCCCAAGAAATAGCATGAAATATATGTTTGTCTCCAAAATACCAAAAAAAGATCCTAAACAACCCTTCAAGCTACAATTGATCAACCTTTGAAAAGGAGAAGATAGAGCCAACAAAATACCATGGTAGGAGTAAGAACACCTTTTAAAGCAACAAGCTTATTAGTTAGATAGCCCAATCTAGAGATTTTCTTCTCAAACTTCTTATAGAATTGAGCAAACCTTTGTTCATATAAATCCCAAGACCAAGGGGACCCCCCCACATATATTCACATATTCCCCTTCTAGAACCCCTTAAATTTAGTGTTGCATCTATGAAAAAGAGTAAACATGATTAAATAAGAATAAACATCTAAGCACGCAAAAAATCACCATTAGAAAGGGGTATCCCTTTGATAGTACCTTCTTAGAATTTTCTCTCAATCTGATTGATAATAGGTTATCATCAAAATGAACAATAGAGGGACAAGAGGCATTATTTAAAAGTGCCAAGAACTATATTGCAAATATATCTTACCAAATCCTAAAAATTGCAACACCTTAAGAATAAACACATTTCCAAGCACACCAGTAAGTGCCTTAACATCAGCCTCAAAAACTGGATGCAAGTCGGGAAAAGAAACCCACATAGGACATTCGCATTGAAGGATTTTGATGACAATGATGGCCCTATGCCATGACAAGTAGATGTTATACTATTCTTATCAATATGGATTTCGATAAGGTACATTATATAATTAGTGATTAATGGTTTACTTTGAAAGTTCTTGCTATGTTGGGCTTCGATGAGATATTTTGTATAATGATTTCAATATAATATATGGGAAGACCTTGGCACCACTCTTGTTTGCCATAGTTATAAAGCCTTTATTAGAATTCAACATGGAAATTAGAGATGGAGCCACAATGGGTATTTAGCTTCTTGAGAATAAACAATTTTCTAACATACATACTTATACATGACAACTCCAAAGTTGCAAAAGTTGATCAAATTTTGTCTAGGGTTTGATGGATGTATATGATGATTTCTTGCCACTTTTTTGGGTCAAAGGTAAGTGAGAAAAAGGTTGAGGTATTATTATTTAGTTGAAACTATATTTAGGTATCCAGGTTGTCGACTTTTTGGACTAAGAAACATACATTGAATGATCTTTAACAAAGTTCAGAAGAAGTTTCAAAAGTTAGTTAAGCAAGTTTGAGTGTGGGAAGTTTAATTATAAAAAATTTAGTTAAGTAAGTTTGAGTGTGTGGGATGCTTAATGATAGCAAAAATATCCCTTCCCTTTGTTCATCATGAATTATATTTTTCCCAAGTTGGATAGTAATAGAATAAGTCATAAATTGCTTGATCTAATCACATTAAGATAATAAAGGAAATGGTCAATAATTAACTACGAGAAAGCCATTACTCTTAGATAAAGAAGTGGTGGAGAGACTCTAGGAAAAGGCCAATGGACTTCTTTTTCCTTACTATAGAGAATAGGTCTATACCTCCAAGTGTGTATCCTCAAACATTTCATCTCTAAATCTTATTTGTATTTGGTTGATTGGGAAGGATTGAATTCACTTGCAACTAACCTTAGAATATCTATGGTTGGATTCTTTAAGTTATTGTCAAATCTTGGAGGAGGAGTGTTGGAAACGTTGAATTGAATGGATATGTTACTCATACATGCGATGACTTTTTAATATAGGCACTCTAGCCACAATGCATGAAGCCTTTTAGGCTAGTTTTACAAAATGCTATTTCAAAGAGAGTACATAGGGATTAATGTTTGGAATGGCTTGTCAACTTGAATTGAAGCATGTTGGTTAGATTGAAGAGCTCAACCAAATAATTATTGAAGTTGATTAACATACAACATTTTTATTAGACTCACATGATGTTGAAGAATTGGAGGGCAAACGTTCCACTAAGAGTAATTGGTAGAAATAGCTTCAAAATGATAGTGTTGTAGCTTGGAAGAAGATGGTGAAGAGAGTTTGGAAAGAAACTCTTAAATCTCTTCTTGTTAAGGGTCATGAAGAAGTACAAGCTATTGGCCACCAAAGATAAAGAAATTCACAAATGTTTCCCCAATGTGAGTCTTATGCAAGAGGAAGGAGGAGAATTGGTGCACTTGTTCTAAGAATGAGCTAAAGTAAAGAATCTAATAAAAAAGTTTAGAAAATTAATGCACACAATTGGTTTTCATGGTGTTGCTAATAGCAACCAAATGTTGGTGGGTGATAGAGGAAAGATGAATGAGGAGACTTATAAGATTTGGAGCATTGTTCCACTAGTTGTTGTGGTGAGGAAAACATGGATCATTATGAATGTGATTTCAAATGAGCAACCAAGATTTTGTGATGATAGGATAGAAGATGCATAATCAAAGTTTTGTAAGGATAGGATATAATAAGCATAGCCCATTTCGTTCAAGGAATTGTTAGTTATCCTAATCATGTTAAAGGTAGAACAATAGTCCTACAAGATAACATATCACATGTTTAAAAAGCTCACTAGTTTTGCTGAGCTATTGTATTAATGCTTAGTCATTGTAGGGATATGCATGTATCTTACATCTAAAACAATTACTTGTTGCAATGAGATGATCATCATATAATCCTTGAGGGTGAGGTTGGGGTCCTTTTAAAATTTGTGATTTTGGGATCCATCTACGCTAGAGGAGTTAGTAAAGGAACACCTCAATAAGGTTGCATTGGATTTCAAGTAGGTCAGATAAAATGAGGAGCTAGAAAAATAACACCAAGTAAAGTTGCATTGGACTTCAAGTAGTATGATTAAAATCCAAAAAAGAATTGATGGAGCTTGAGCATTTAAGGCCCTCGTCATTCACAAGAGATGTGTGAGTGAGCAATGATGCAATTCAAATGAGCAAGAACAATAATTGAATCATCATTGGAAAAAAATCACCTTTTGTTACATCACGGATTACCTCAAACACCTATGTCATGTTAGTAGGTCTTACCTAAAATAGGAATGTGTCATACTCTTGGCCCTCACTTTTTTTTAGGCACCCTTGACCCTAGCTTAAGCAATGGGGCAAGGTAAGCGCACACGTGCACACACAAACACACACACACACTCTCTCTCTCTCTCTCTCTCTCTCTCTCACCCCGTGTGTGTGTCCCCCCCTTTCATGCACACTTATGTTGTTGCACATCAATGATCGATATGATAAGGTGGAACAAATTTTTGTTTGAACTACTTTGAAGATTATCTCAGAACCGACCAATAAGAAGCAGCTCAATAGACACGATACTTGCTTGAGCAATGGCGAGTCAGAGGTCCAGTTCTTGTGATCGAGGAGCTCTTGCGGTGTCTTTATAACCCCCGGGGTCCTGTGATAATGATAAGGCTAAGGTGAATATTACCTGCAATAGCGAGATCGTAGCCATACATGAGACCCCCGCTGGCCGCCATTACGCAGCTCATGACGACGTAGGGGGTGAGGCGAGCTTCGGGATATGATTGGCCTGCATTCAGCTGCATCAGCGCCTTGCCATCTGCAGCGTCAGCCATGGAGTGATAAATAGATAGTGGCGATATGTGTATGTATACTTCCCAGATCCTTCTCTGATCATCTAATTATGTCTGGGTGGTGTCATGGAAGGAGGGGCTTGTAAGCCCTTTGGTCTATAACAGTGAGAAGATAGCCACAGATGAGTAGTTTTCTGCCATGGTTAATGTTGAACGCGGAGCTTCTCTCTCTCACGAGAGAGAGAGAGAGAGAGAGAGAGAGAGAGAGAGAGAGAGAGAGCGAGCGAGATGCTCGCTGCACATCCCAAAACACTACACTTGGAAGCAGCCTGAGACATTAACATCGGGAGTAACGATGAAAACCAACCTTACGTTCACATATCACCCGTCGGGAGGAACAATGAGAACCAACCTTATTCTCATACACTACGCATCCGGAGGAACACTCGAAACCAACCTTATTCTCACACCAATCATGTAAACCTCATGATTGAGCGTCCATTTCTAAACTCTAGGAACAAGACAAGGGAAGAATACCAAACACAAATGTAATAAAAAGAGTGTAGTTTTTAGTTCTCTATTTTACATAGAACAAAACAATTATGGTTTTGACATCAAGCATTTGATTGGTTTATGCTCTACTGATGCTTACGTGAAATGTTTGTAATGCTGGATGATGCGTTGATGCTCTAGAAAGGCTTTTGCATAAATTAGAGCTTGGTTAGCTTACTCATTAAATTTTTTATTATTGTGATAATAGTTTGGGCAACAAATATACAGTAGTAAGCTTCATGCTTTGAATGCCTATTATGCCTACATGGTATTTTGAGTACGCTATATGCATACAATGATGTCTAGCATTGATGTATGAGCTCAAATATGGTTATGATATGCTTTAACACTTGGATTTGAGCTACATCTGATGTACTTGGACTTTGGTCAGTTACTTTGAGCTTCCTTGCTTACTTGCTTATGAGTATTAAAGCTTCATTGGACACTTATGCTCCCAAATGTATTTGCAATGTGCTTGGGATTCCTAGATGCTTTGATTTATATATCTTAAGCTTTACTTGCTCACTTTGCATTCTAGATTTGTTTCTAGTGGGAGACGATTGTACTTTCTTAGCAAAGCTTGGCTCTTTAAGATAGTGGAAGTCTCTTGCTTATGTATATACTTAGTTAATATATGTATACACTATTCTTATAGATATTGAGTCTTGTGAGTCGATTGATTTTCTTTTGAGCATTTGGATACCTAGTACCTATAATTGCTAATAATGGGTTGTCAATGATGGATACTTGACATGCATTGCTTGTATGCATCTATGTATCTGACACTCCGTATGTGTTGACAATAGTTGGTATGGGTGGTCTATACTCAGTCACTACTAGTTGCATTCTTTGTATCCCAATTGCTACCTAAAGATCCTTGGTAGCAAGGGCTTTCTTTCTTAGCTATCTTTCCACAATTTGAATGACATATGTTGCTGTCTTTATTTTAGCATTATTGTGATTATAGTTCTCATGCATTGACTATTAAAGGTAGAAATGGTGGTAATGGTAATAATAATCATGGCAAAGACTCACGGCCCAACAAGGGCAAGTCTCAGTCTCGTAGGCAATCTCGTAGTAAGTCCCACAAACATAAATCATCTTTGACATGTCATTATTACAAGCACCAAGGTCATATTAGATCACGATGCCATCCAATGCACAATGCTAGGTATAATAAGAAAGGCTAGGGAAAAACACATGATAGGGCAAAGTAGAGAAATACACAGTAGAGTGTCAGGGAAAAAATAAGAAAAAAATAGAGAAATACACAGTAGAGTGTCTGCTATAATAGTAGGCCCAAAACAAAGAAAATTTAGGGAAAAGAGAGCTTCAAGGCATTAGGATAGCAAAGATAAAGAAGGGGGAAGTAACATGACAAGGGAGAAAGGGTTTAAGAAGTCAAGAGGGCAAAGAGAGAGCTCATTTTTCATTGTTGAGTTGAGGGAGAGAGGTTGACAGAGAGAGGAGAGCCACAAGGCTGGAGACCATTTCGTGCTTAGCAATCTTCATCACCACACCTTCGATCCCTACGAGTAAGCTTTGAATGTGCCTTTGTGTTGGTTAATTGTTTCCAGGATCATAGTCAAGAGACTCATTTAGGCACGTGTGAGTGTGGGAGCCTTCGCTTGACTGCCAAGACCCACGGACCGCTTATTGCTTCAAGCGTTTCAAGCGAGCTCTAATGGCTATCTCTCACCTAGCCGACGCGCCGTCGATCCTATGAGTGTAGTGAGCTTACCTTGATGCCGATACGAGTTGCCTTCTCTCTCACACACCCCGATAGCTCCACGATCCTAGGTGCGAGCTCAAGCATCCTCAAGCCTCCTCCATCTCCAAGCTCCATCCTCCATAGCCACACGCGCAAGTAAAGAGAAGAGAGGAGAAGAGGAGATGGTGAAGAGCTTCACCCTCTTGATCCCTCACTCTCACACACTCACTCCCTCACACTCTCACACTCCCTCTCTCAAGAGCACACGCAAGCAAGAAGATGAGGAGAAGAGAAGAAGAAGAAGACTCTTGTTGCCACACACCAAAGAATGAGCTCTCATTCACTTTTTGAACTTTATGTATACAAACCCTAAAGTCCCATGGGCACCCATCCCCTTTTATACATGACCGCCGGCCCTTGTGGCAATGTCTTTTTTCCATTTCCCTCTTCTAGTCTTATGCCTCTAGCCTACACCCGTCTAGTATTTTACAAATGGCACAGGAGGGAGCCTAGCGCTCTTTTACAAGTTTTCTGAGTTTTTTGAGGCGCTCTTCATTTAAAATTGCACTTTTTGGAAGTCGCATGCATGTCTTTGCTCTTTTTCCATGTTTTTCTTACTTTTTTTCTTCCTTTTTCTGCCATCTCGACCTAGGGCTATCTCGATTTGGGGTTAACATTACCCCCCTCCTAGACAGGTACCAGTCCCATGGCAGTTTTGTGTTGCTGTAGGTTGGCAGGCAATTGGCCAAGTGGGAAAATGGTGAGGGCCACGTGGAGATGTAGGTGCTTGTAGGAGCTGTGACATTGTTTTTCGGAGGAGCCAAATGGGCATTGCGTGGTTGACAGGGCCTCCGAAGTCGGTGGTTTGTTACTCTCTAATGTTTGGAAGGAGAAGGTGCGGTGTTGTTCCTAAGGGAAGTGTTTATCTCAACGTGTTAGTGCATTGTGCTCGTGCTAGTGGAATGGGGAGGTGGGTCTAATCACAAGCGAGTTTGGGCGATGTCCCACACTTGAGGATCCCATTTGTGCCAAGGGGGGTGCGGTGCCAGTGGCTTAGGGTGACAGGTCTAACCATAGGTGAGTGTTACCGCCCTAGGTGTGTCCTGCCCTTGATGTGCCCTAAGCGTGAAGTGGGGGAGCAAAACGGGCTAGGGGGTTGGGAGTGGAGCCGGCCGATCGAAGCCACCGGACACGTCTAACTTAAGAACCCCTAGGTGCAGTGATGGTGCTTTATGTGGTGGTAAGTGCTTCTACAAGTGGGTGATGTTGACCAGTCTTTTTTTTTTTTTTGGGTAGTGGAATGAATGACAGCCAGGCTTAATCCTCTTCATCTGAACGAGGGGGGGAACGAGGGCGGATGGATTTGCGCAAAAATTGGTGGCTTTGCATATACCCTTTCAGGTTCATGCGGACGTGGAGAGAGGTGGTGGAGAGGAAGGGGTGATTACACCTAGTAAATTGGTTGTCACTCATGTCCTCTAGGAGAGCTAGGAAAAAGGAGGGGAGGAGGCGAGCCCTCATCATAAGACGAGCCATGGCGCAGCTATCAATGGTGTTAGGGTCGAATAAGAGGGGAGACAAGCCATTCTCTTGCGGTGCCGGATCTTGCTTGAGTAATAGCTTAAGAAGCCTAAGGTAATTACATGTGGTTATAAAAGCGGGATCGGGACAGGAGGAGAATTCTGCGAGAAAGTGTGTCATGGAGTCTGTTAGGCTTTCCAAAATAAAAAAGGAGGGCATTCTCAAAGAAGGTGGCGTTGGAATTGTAGATGATGGGGAAGTCATGCCACCCATGGAGGGTGGCGATAAAATCCATGCCTACCCTACGAGGATACGCCATGAATGTGGGGTTGTTCCTCTTGTAGGGTAGGGTGTTGCAAAATTCCATCCAGGCAAGCATGTTAATATCTCATATTCGCCTTCTCCAAAGGGGTTGGCAGTTATAGCCCCTTACAGTGTGTGGCACCTCGAACACTTTGTCTTGCCAAAACTCTGCTTCCTCCATGCCCCACAGAATGGGGGTCTTTGCCGTGTCTTCCAGCCATTTTTGGCCCAGTCGGCTGCCAACCACGATCACCTCCTCCATTACTTTAATCAGTAGGACCCTTCTCAGGCTATTAGGCATAAGGAACTGAATGGAAAAGGGTCCTTTTTTATTTCCTGCCGTTCCCAGATCACTAGCTCCGCATGGAATTACGTTGGGAGGTCATCGGGGCATGGTGGGAGGGATGTGGATGGCCACACAACTGGCTTGGCTTGCAGCTGCCTTTTGGCGTCTTCCGCTAGTTTTCTCCATCGCTCCTTGAGCGTGGCCTGTCTGTCCAGGGGCGGGTCGAGTTGTTGCTGTTCTTGATCGTGCGGCAAGGGTGGTTGTGGGATCACATCCTCTCTAAATCTGCCCATGTCAAATTCGAGTTCTGCTTCCTCCCCTTGCCAGTCTCCCTGTGGTGCTCTCTCTTCAAATCCCATGGCATCCACTTCCTAGGGGGTTAGGCCGGCTAGCAGTAGGTATTTCCTTTGCTCTTCCAGGCTCAGTCTAACCTCCGCAGTTTGGGGTGGCATTTGCAGTCCTGCATACAAGGCCCTGCGTGCAATGTTAAGCTTCTTTTGTGCCACCTCCAACGATTCTCCCTCCTCTGGGCGGGTGGTGTCCATGATTCTGTTGAGGAAGGCCTTCTGTTGGGCACCGAAGGCCACCTGGGTGGCTTCTGCCTTGCTTTCTGTGAAGATCTTCTCTTTTTCCACCAGAGCGAGGCATCATGCCAGTGTCTTCACCCTTCTTTCATTCTACGTAGCCCACTCCTCTGCCCTCTTGTTCATCTCTTTTAGGCTCTCTCCTTGCCTTAGGGACCAGGGTTGTGAGCCTTTGTTCTTGGTCTTCCCATTCTTTGACCAGTTTTTCCTGTTCTTCTTTTTTGGATTTTAGCTGATCGACGGTCAGGGACTCGATCTTGTTGTGCTTCTACTGCTCCATGTTCTCTTTTCTTTCCTCGTCCTTGGCATTGAGCTTAGCCATAAGCGCTTTGACTCTGGTGGTTTTTGCAATGAGCTCCTCATATTGCATGATCAGGAGCTTGTGCTCTCTCTGCATTTTCACAAGTTCCTATGTTTCATTGTCTAGTAGCTACCTCCAGTGCTCTTCCCTGTCATCCCTAGCCTTCACTTCTTGCTTGAGATCCGAGATCTCCCTTTGCTGCATGGCTATCATTATAGTTTTGTCGAGTTGGAAGGCAAATATCGACTCCTTTTCAGCCGCCAACTCAGCCACCACAGCTATCTTTCGTTCCTCCTTAGCTTTCTTCAATTGGGAGAGTAGCTCGGTGACGTATTCATCGTAGTTATCTGATGGTGTCATTCTTGTGTGGGTTGGTGATGTCGAGGCTTCCACCTTCTGCCGTTTCGAGTCTTGCCT
The DNA here is from genome assembly GCF_053477565.2 of Lygodium microphyllum. NCBI lineage: Eukaryota > Viridiplantae > Streptophyta > Polypodiopsida > Schizaeales > Lygodiaceae > Lygodium > Lygodium microphyllum. The sequence continues at coordinate 98,528,995 of NC_141137.1, read as the reverse complement.
TGATTTTGCATCAGTGGCTGGTCTCTTTCGCCCTGTGGCCGTAGTGTTGGTGCTTTGTCCCTGGCCCATTTCCTTATTGATGAAGTACTGCATCCATGCTACGAAATTTGAAACATCGGCCGTGGTTGGGATGCTGGGGGTGATAGTGGTTGGTTTAGTGGGAGGCACCATGAGGGGAGGAATCGGGTGAATTGGGGCTTTGCCCTTGCCCTCAATGATAGTGGGCAGCACGATTTTCGATGCCTGCGTGCTAGAACCCGGCTCTCTGTCTTTTTGCGGGCTCAAATTCCCCAATTCATCTACCCTACTTTGTTGTTCGATAGATCGGCGTGTAGTCTCAACCAGGTCTTCTTCCTTCTTTCTTCTTAGCTCCTTGTCTTCCTCCATGGCTTTTCTTTGCCTTTCCGCTTCTATTTTTCGGCGTTCTTCCTCCTTTTTGTCTTTTTCTTCCTTTTCCTTCTTTTTCCTCTCCTTAGCCTCCTATTTTGACGCCTTCTTTGCCTTTTGTAATTCCTCCTTTTCCTTTTCTTCCTCCTATTTCTTCTTCTTCTCCCTCTCCTTGGCCTCCTTAAGGGATTCTTTTTTGGCTTTCTCCAAGTCTTCCTTCTCCTTCCTGCGGCCTTCATCTTGTTTCTTTTTCTTTTGTGTTGCCTTCTTCTTAGTCTCCTTGACCTGCTTTTTGCTTTTATGTTCTTCCCCTTCTTCCTCGGTCTCAGTCCTATAACTAGACCTCTCGTGGTGTTGATGAGGGGGTGACCTGTCAGGTATTTTTCCCTCCCCCTCTTCTGCCTCCTGTGTCTCTTTCACGGCCTTCTGGATAAGCGCCGTTAAGATACTCCCGTAGGCGATGAACGAGGCTTTGGAGGAGGCCTTCTTTCTTTCTACGGCCTTCGATGCTGGGGATTCTCCTCCTGCGGGCATGCTTCCTAAGGCTAATGTTCTAGCTATCTGGTCGATGGTCTTGCGCACGTAGCTGTTCCAATCGACTTCGTGCAGGGCATGGGCCGCCACATTCTCCAGTATTGACACACTGATCCGGTGCATCAACGCATTGTAGCGCTGGCTGGAAAAGAGTGCATGTATGAGTTTCGCCTGCAACCTGGTCGCTACATTGGGGATGTCTTGGATGCTTATGCCATCGTTTGTCAGCACGTCCTCCTTTCTCATCCCCAGCATGGCGTATACATCCCTCTTCTGCTTCTTTTCCAACTTTGGTTCCAATCCCAATGCCTTCTCTACCAAGGCCAGGATTAGTTGAACCAATACTTGCTTGGCATTCTATCCTCTTCCCACTATGACGGTGCCGCATTCGTTGTCGAGGTTGTAGGACCTGAGAAATTCCACATAGCTTGTGTGGTCGTGTTCTTGTGCAAATCTTTCCAGGTACTTCTTGAAGTTGCAGCTTTCCACGACTCTCCTGTCCGCCTCTTCCTTGGCCACTAATCCTTCTACATTATGAATAGTTCGGAATTTCAATTGGTTGTAGGCGTGGCTCTCCAAGGTGATGCTGTACTGCGTTCTCTCCTCTTCCGTGAATGGGAGCCGATGGGCTCGGTCTTGTTGCGACATTTTTCATTCCTGTCATAAATCGAAATTTTCATTAGTGCTTTCCACATAGTAATTTGATGACTGCTGGAAAAGAGAAACTCTATGCTTTTTGAATGAATTCATTAAGAACCATTGTAGATTTTCATTTTCAGCCTTTAACTTTTTGCTTGTTTTTCATAATATATGTTTATGTGTTTTACTAATTCCCCCTCCCCTTCCAACTTAAGAAGAATCCTTCCTAGGATTTAGAGTCAGAAAGGCAAGGGCGTTTGGCATGGCGGCGTAGGATTTACTTGTGAAGGAGCCAATCATAGAATTGGGGGTTGTACTCTAAGTGAGCGTCGCGGTCCAGATCAGAGGGTTTAATCCCCACTTGTGTGATGTATGTGAGAATGTCTGTTAGAAAGTCACCAGAGTTGACTCGGCTAGCAATGTGTAACTCTTACTCGGTCAACAAGCGGTCGAGATAGGGGTGTCCTTTGATGTGTTCTTCTATGGGACAGCCCCAAAGAGTGGTTAACACTCGATATGAGGTTGGCGCGACATATGTGGGGTCGTATTCTACCATTTTGATAGCGCGGCGCTGCTCAACGTTGGTCATTATGCAGCACCCTTCGACTTCCCATTGCAACCTAAGAGTGTATCAATGCTTCAAGAATGGGGAGTCGGTATCAGCGCGCTTTGATAACACTGTGATTTCTTGCTCAGTGATCGCCGAAGTGGTTTGCTGATCGTATGACGTGATGAGGTGCTGCTTGATGGCTTGCTCCTTGGATATCTCGCTGTTGAGCAATTCAACAGGGCGGAGCGGGAAGCATTTGCGAATGCTAATTCAAAGGTTTCCCAGGAGCAGGGCATGGTTTGAACTTTAGTTGCAAAGGGTTCCTCCAATAATCTTAAGTCTAAGCGGTTCTAACGACATGAAGGTGGCATCTAGTCGTTTAATGCATTTCACCACATCATCCCCAGTGTCCTCTGCGAGGTCGGCGGGGCCAGTGCTAAGAAGGAGTTGCATTCATAGGAGGGAGTAAGGTTGTTGGGCGGCTACGGTTTGCTAGAACTAGCGGTGGTGGCAAAGACGAGTTGCGGTTGGGTGTGTGTTTGAGTCTGGGGTTGAGCCGTTCGGATTCTGGATAGATTAGGGGCAACCACAACAGACAGACTGCTGCATTCAGGGTGGATTGGAGGAGTCGGGTTGACTTGGTCGGGTGATGACTCATGTGACGGAGTCTGTTGTTTGGGCCAATAGGCTTGTGTGACTTCCTTAGGTTTAGGCATGGATGGGTCAGATGGCTGTGGTTTTGGAGGGCTTATGGGACTTGGGTTGATCAAACTTGAGGGCGGCGTACGAGTAGCGTCTTTGGCCATGTAGGCCTTAGGGATCCACAGCCAGGTGTTGCCCATGTAGTAGCCTTGCGCGTGCAAGAGGGTTTTAGGGATCCATCTTTGCTTGATCATGCGGCGCTTTCTATGGCTGTGTCTTGGCCTGCTAGGTTTAGAGTTTTTGATTTCATGAGGATGGGAGCATCGACTCCTAGGCGGCGATTGTGGCTGCTTAGGCTACCATTGAAATCTAGGCTGTTGGGCCTTAGGTTTTGCTGTTGTGGGTCGTGATTCATGGACTCTGGGAGGTGGCAGCCGCACACTACCCCCCTCCTTGGACTTGGTTACAGATATTTCTATTGGTGGCGTTGCGGACAGTGATGAGGTCGCCCAGCCCTTGCTGAAAGCTGTGACAATGCGAACGTTGCTGATTGCGAGGTGGATACACTGCGACTCATAATCAACATTGCAATGAGTCTGTTTTTGAAAGTTCGCCCCAGCAGCGACTCCATGCCTACGTTGTTAGCATTTGGCAGCACGTAAAAAATCATTGGAACAGTCTCAGACTCGATAGAAACGACGGTTTCACTTGCCAAGAAGTGCATAGGAATGGGCACCATATGGGCTTAATTTCACATTAGTGGGTTGAAGTTGTGGTCCGCCAAGTTGAGTCCAATGATTGTGAGTTAAGACATTGAAGTCTGCTCCCTCGTCGATCAAGGCGTTGAAAGTGCATGTTTATTTTGCCGTTTTGACCATAATATGGGGGTATGCGGGTTCTACGGCTTCCTCATCCTCGTCATCAACCTCCATGATCGTGGCCACTCGTATCTTGACAGCCGGTTCTAACATCTGGGGCTCGTGCAAAGGATGGGTGGCGGGATAGTACTTCTTGATACGACTGCCGTTGAAGAAGCATATGCCCTCACCATCTAAGGTCTCTAGCTCAACATTGCCTGTGCGGTTGATCGTACAAACCTTGAAAGGTCCAAGACCTCTAAATTTCATTTTCTGCTTATGCCCCTTAACTGAGTAGAGGAGCACTAAGTCGCCTTGTTTGAAGTCGCACTGCTTGACATGCTTGTCAAACCAAATTTTGCATCGGGCCTTCTCACATATAAGCGCATGGGTGGCTAGAAGGCGAGTCTCTGAGAGGCGCTCGAGTTCGACCAGGTGTTGCATCCATGCCTCCTTCCCTTCCCATCATTCTTGAAGTGCTATCCTCAGGCTAGGAACGAAGAATTCCAATGGTAGAACTGCTTCAATTCCATAGGTCAACCTGAAGGGGGTTTGACCGACAGCCGTTTTATAAGCTATGTGGTAAGCCCACAGAGCTGCCATCAACTTGTTGTCCCAGTCGCTGCATGAGGTTGAGACCACCTTGGTCTTAGGACATTGATAAGAATCTTATTTGTGGATTCTGCCTGGCCGTTTTCTTGGGGGTAGTATGGCGAGGATTTGTGATGGATGATAAGAAAGGTGGACAGGAGATACGCTATCACTTCATTGATGAAGCGCATGCCTTGATCACTGACCAGTTCGATGGGGCAGCCGAATCGTGAGATCATGTGCTCCCATAAGAACTTGGCGGTCGTCCTAGCGTTGTTTTTTCGTGTCGCTCTTGCCTCTGCCCATTTCATGAGGTAGTTCCTGGCCACAATGATGTACTTGGCCTGTGAATACTGGGCAGCAGGGCTGATGGGTCTGATGAAGTCAATTCCCCATTTTTCCAAGGGTTGTTGTGCGATAACAGGGGTCAATTCCATCTGTCCTTGCGAATCGAAACTTTTGTCTGTTGGCACTCGTCACAATGCTTGACGAATCGGGCTGCATCACGGAAAAGCGTGGGCCACCATAGTTGAGATTGCAACACTTTTCGTGCTGTCGTGTCTCCGCTAAAGTGCCCTCTAGCAATGCCATCGTGTGCTTCTGAGAGCACATCGTGCATCTCGTATTCGCATACGCATCTGCATAGCAATCCGTCTTGTCCCAGCCTGTAGAGTTGGCCTGCGATCAGTTGATAGGGCTGGATCTTCAAGATTAATCGCTTAAGTCGGGATTTTTTTATCGGTCGATCAGGTAGTCTGTGTTCCAGCACTTGGACTATATCATCTGCCCAATATGGCGTTAGATTAGCCTTGAATAATTCTCTCTCGCTGGACAGGGTAAAGAGATGGGCCTCCAGTAATTCGTCAATAATGCCTTGTCTAGTGGCCTTCCCTGTGGGAATGCGTGACATATGGTCAGTCATATAGTGTTGTTTTCATTTTCGTACAACCATGGAGAAGTCGAATTCCAAGAGCAAAAGGAGCCACCGAGCTATGCGTCTTGTAGCGCAATGTTTGTTTACTAAATAGAGAAGGGCTTGATGGTCCACAAAGAAGGTAAAAGGTGTGGCCAATAGATAGTGCTGGAATTTCTTCACAGCAAACACCATGGCTAACCCTTCTCTTTCTGTCGTCGAGTAGTTCATCTCTGTCTTAGTGAGTTGTCTACTAGCAAAGCTCACAGGATAGTCTAAGTTGTGTTCATTGGGTTGGCACAATACTATGCTCATTGGCATGCCTCGGTCCATTCGAAAACGATCAGCAGCTTGTACAAAGGTCTCGCGATCAATGCATAGTTCAGTACAAACCGCCAATAGTACCCCGTATGGCCTAGGAAGCATTGAACTCCCTTGTAGTTGATTGGGGGTGGAAGGTCGACAATAACCCTGACTTTCAAAAAGTTAGTGGCAATGCCGTTCTTTGACACCACGTGCCCTAAGATGCATCCATGCTTTACCCAAAACTGGTACTTTAAGGGGTTCAAGGAGGGACGATATAAGCGGCACTACTCAAAGACTGCCCGGAGTTTGTCTAAGTGTTTGGTCCAGGTCAAGTGAACACAGAGGTCGTCGACAAAGACTTCCAACTCCTTGCGGAGCATGTCTTTAAAGATGGTGCACATGAGATGTTGGAAGGTGGCATGAGCATTCATCAAGCTGAAGGGCATGACTATGTAAGCAAAGACGCCTCACTCAGTGGCGAAGGCAGTCTTGTGCCTGTCTGTAGGATGCACTTGCACTTGGTTGTACCCTAAGAAGCCATCCAAAAAACTATAGGCTTCCTTGCCCGCCACTCTCTCAAGCATGTGCTCGGTGTATGGCAATGGATACTTGTCCCTCTTAGTAGCAGCATTCACCTTCTTGTGATTGACGCACACTCGGATTTTTCCATTCTTCTTTATCACAATGACTATGGGTGACACCCAATCTGTGTGTTCAATTTTGTAAATGAATCCCGCTTTCATCAGCTTATCAATCTCCTCTTTGACAGCATGAGTGTGTTTTGGATTCATAGGGTACGGTCGTTGCTTGACCGGTGTTGCATCTGGCGTCATAGGTATGTTGTGAGTCATGACACTCGGATCTACCCCCTTAAGCTCGTCTAAGGACTAGGCGAGCACGTCTATGTACTCTCGCAAAAGAGCGATGAGACTCGTTTCTTCTTCCCTAGTCAAGTCATTGGCAATGAATACTAGTCGGGGTGTCTCCCCTTCCTGGGCTAGATTCATCTCCTTGACCCTAGCTGGTCCCTCAATTGGTTCGCTCATTTGCCCTTGATGCTTGGCACCTAATAGAACTACTATCCTATCCCCTTTTGTGGATTCGTAAACCGTTTAGGGAGGTTCTATGGTTTTCGTTGTTCTTCCGTTTGCGTATCCCTGGGTTGTTTTTCCCTTTTCTGCCTTAATCGTCTGTGCCTCATGTGTACGAGTAGATCCCCCTTGGTGTGTCTAGCTATAGGCGGCCTAGGGATTTCTGGATCACTATCCGAACTAATCTTTGACTCAGAGTTGAACTCCCCGCGGACAGTCGCTAGAAGATGTGGTTTCCCCTGGCTCGGACGGTGACTCTATCCTAAGCATTGATGTCATTCCTGGCTGGGCTAGGCCTGCTTGCTCAAGATCTATGGCTCCTATGTGTTCCAACAAGCATGGTCACATTCCATGCGCATGGCTCCTTGCTCTATCCTGAAGATGCTCTTTTTCTGCGGCTTGGAGTCTGCTCGTATTTGCTCTATGTCCTACCCTTCAGTGTCATATTCCACGGTGTCTACCTCGCCCTCGCTTTCGTCATCACTGAAGGATTGACAGTCTTTATATTCTTCGTGAGAGTCCTCTTTGTCAGACTGCTCGTCATCTCCTAGGGCTTGGTATATCTCTTGTCAGTGGTCAGGAACTAGGGCCCAATTATACATGAGGTTTAAGTCATGCACCTTGGTCCATTGCCATTTGGATTCATCCAGGAGATCCTGGAGTGGTTTGAAGTTGGCCACTAGATCACCAGCTAGTTTGTCCATTAAGTGTTCCAGTATCTCCTAGAGTTCCCTTTTCTTGGTTAGGATTTGGAAGTTGACAGGTTTAGGTTTCCTCCAAAGGGCTCCTGCCATCATGCAGATTGGTGCAGAGGGTGTGTCGTTAGGCTTGCCGATTGTTTTGATGGCTTGCTCATACACCTCGTGATAAGAGAACGGCAGGTCGATTGTAGCGAGAACGTGCATCCAATCCCACTCGTCCTCTGGGCATGGGATATACTTGGTCAGAGGCCCATAGGGCTTCTTAACCCAGGTGTTACCCCTAAGCATAGCAGAGATGGCATCTGAGTCGATTGGTGAGGTCTCCCAAGTGTCCATCTCTATTCTCATGGCATCCATTCTATTGCCAAGCCGTTACCCCAATCTTCGATGACTCTAGCGTTGCGCATCTAGGGTCGGCCTAATAGGATATCATAGTCCACTCCCTTCATGACAATAAAGTCCACAGAGAATTGGACACATGAGATCTTCACTGGCCAATTCTTAAGCACCCCGAATGGCTTCACTCTCATATCGTTTGCTAATGTGACATTAAACCTAGCAGTTTCAACAGGCAGGTTTCCCCAAGTCTGAAGCACTGCGTGGCTAAGCACACTAACCCCAGCTCCCATATCCACGATTTCCTTTCTTGTTGTATCACCTAGGGCTAAAATCAGTAAGACCGCATGCATCTTGAAACCTTCCCAGAAGGCATTGACGTGTAAGGATTTAGACATAGAGTGTAGCGTCAAACTCGGTATTTGCGTCTCTGCATCCTGGTCATGAGGGTCTACCGTGACCTGCTCTCTTGACCCTTTAACCCACTGCTTAAGATCTTTCCATAGGGTGGGATGTTGCCTAAGCAGATCTCCTAGGCTAAGTGTTACCAGGGTAGTCACCAACATGATCAGGAGATCGTTGGGTGCTCGTCTCTCTCCTAACCTGGATCGTCTTGACCAGTTGGCGTGACTGAACCGCGGCCCTGTAGCACCAAGGCTTGGCCTTAGCAGCACTGCTTGTGGTGCAGTTGCTTCTCCTGACTTTGGTTGAGGAGGTGAGGTTGGCATGCTTATGTTGGAGAGGTCATTGATTTCGTCCTCTAGGATGGGCTCAGCGTCTTTTAGATGCTCTGGAGCCTCCTTCACCCATTCCTTCACTTCTTCTATAGCCTCTAATTGTCGCTTTGGATGCGGGTATTCCCCTACCTTAGCACTTTCCTTTTTGGCCGTCTTAGGGGCTGAAGTCTCCACCTTTGCGTCAGAGACTTTCTTTCCAGTAGGCAGAGTTGTGGCACTCTCCGTTTTTAGTGCAATTTTAGCTTTCGATCTCTTCTGCTTTCCCCTGCGACTTTTCTTCCCTATTGAAGCTGCGTCAAAGTTGCTCGGTCCTGGTAGTGATATGTCGGCTTGCTTTGTCTGGGCACGTGTCATGACCCGTAGAGCGGAATAGGTGTTGCCTCCCCATCAAGGTTCTCGACCCCAAACCGCCCTAATGGAACAGATGGTACATTGGCTGAGCTAGAGGATGGCTTTCGCTTTGGGCAATCGATGAAGAGATGAGTGATTCCACACTCAGCACATCTTTGGTCAGCCTTGTCTCTGTTCTGCTGCTCCCTTTCGGGGCAGCATGATGAGACATGACCAAGGTGACCACAAGTCCAATAGGTGATTGATCATGCGTCTGTCCTCCTAGGCCTCTACCTCGTGCTCTTCCTAACGCCATCACTGGCATGGGGCGATAATCCATGAGGACAGTGTTGCCCTCATCGTCATGCAAGACGTAAGGGCATATGTAAGCTTCTTCCTCATTTGGTTCCTCCACATAGTGGACTGGAGCATCGCTTGGTGGATGGGTCACGTAAGGACCAGGTGGTCTGGGTATGCCAGTAAAGTTTATGTCCATCCTAGGAACAACTGGCTTAACGTTGTTAGGCGCAGGAAGGGCTAATGGGGCTCCCCTTCCGAAGAATGGCTACGGCCTGGTTGCTAGGTAAGACTGGCCGTAGGGTTGCGAATACAAAAGTCTTCTTGGTAATCTACAATGCGCGATGTCATGACCGAACCTACCATAGTTAGCACAAGGTCTTGACCTAGGGTCTTGACACTCAACTGGCAAGTGGTTTCCGCCACAGTACACGCATTGGATGTGTGGGCATGTTGGTCGTCTCAACATGTCTTGCAACCTAGCTAACTTCATCTTTACATCAACCACGTCTCGATGGCTTTTCCCTTATCTTGGGATTATGGGAGTGATCGCTCACTAGAGGCTCACACTCTCTCTGAGCTTTGGGAGTTAGTCTCTTCTAGGTTCGCGCTCCTGGAGCTCCGCTCCTTCAACTGATCATCGACTCTGATGGCTTCCTCAAACACTCTAGCTAGCGCGTCTCGTTGCAAGCTCGAATTGCTTGCCAAAGCCTTGTATAACTCCTCATCTCGGATTCCACTAATGAATACAGTCGAAACTGCTCTCTCAATCGGTCGCTCGCCCATAGGAATTCTCTTAAAGAGACTCCTTACATGGGTTACGTAGTCGCGAATGTCCTCCTTCTCTTTCTGCTTGACGTTCATCAAGCGCACTAGTAGGTTTTCGGAGTATCCAAGCTCGGCAAATCTCTTAATGAAGAGATCCTTGAGGCCACTGAAGTTGGCTCATTCTGCGGCATCTAGGCTTGTATACCAAGTCCTTCCCTTGTCACCTAAGCAGAGCCCGAATGCTTGAGAGTGTTGAGTCAAGTTGTTGAGGCCATTGGCTTCGTAGACTTGTTCAAATTGCTCTACAAAGCTATATGGATCGTTGTGGGGTTGGTATTTGTCGAGCTTCTTGGCAACGATAGGGATTTTAGACTGTCTCTTTAAGCCTTGGTTCGCTCCTAGTCCTACGAGTAGAGATGTCGCTAGTATCGTAGCACTTTGCTCTATTGCCGTGTTATCTAGCAGCTGCTTCATGAGAAGCTCGCTCAATGTCAAGTCTCCCTCTAGGGATCTCTCATGATCTGTTCGGTTTCTTCTTGCTAGATCTAGCACTCGCTACACCTCACACAACTCTGTGCTTTGCCTTTGGCTCCTAGCCTGCTGGTCCCTATTATATTCGACTATGCTTTGCAAAGCCTTGCGGGCTAGTTTCCTCTCTTCTTCTAGGTTTGCGATGATAGCGTCTGTCGTCCTGCCATGGTGCTCGTACCGTGTGAGTGCATCGAAGCCACTGACTAATTGCTGAATAGCCTTCGGGAAGACGCTCAAGTCGAGTTCCTCATTAGACCTATGGTCTGAGCCTTCTTCTACCATAGTCGCGTTGTCGTGTTCCGCCAAGCTGTTGATTAGGGTGAGTGGATTTGTCAGATCCACGTTGTTGACGCCACCTGCTTGGCCCTACCTTGCGCATTGATGGTTTGTCTACGTCTTGGGTCCTCTCCTACTGTGGGTTCCTTGAGTGGTTTATCTGAGTGAGTTCTTTCAGTTATTGAATACAATCCTCAATTTATGGTCAATCAGTGTGTGTGTCGCCCTTAGTGCACTTGTGCTCAACCAGGCTTTCAATTTCTTTTAGTGCATTCAAGTGCAGAAATTCAAGGTGAGTACAGCAACAAGCAACCTCGAAGTGTCTTACACACTCTCACTTGTTCTGGGCCTGATAGGCTTGTTGGTCAATTTTCTGGCCGCCTTGACAAGGTTCACAATTTCTCTAATATGTTGCCTTGTTTATTCTTGGCCAATCAGGTTTTAACTATTCAGTGCTTTGTGTCTGGGTCTCTAAGCCTCGCTGCTGCCTACTTCAAGCCGCCAAGCAAATGCTCCCTACAATTCCATCTATTCCAAGTGCCAGAATTGACTTCTGAGAGTCCGAAGGGCTTTAGACAGTTTGCACAACTGAGCTTCAGCAAGGTCAGGTCAAATTTCAGAGAATTTTTCACTCAACCGTGCTGGTCCGAATTGCAGGGTCCGAGTGGTTCACTCGGACGGGCCGAAGCGCATGGGCCGAGGGCCAAATTTGGGACTTGGACAGGGCGGACTCGAACGAAGGTGCTCGAACAGATTGGCTCGGATGGGGTCACTCGAACGAGCCAAGGCAATTGGGCCAAGGGTCAAGTTTGACACGTGGCAGAGGGCCAGATCCGAATGGTCGACTCGGACGGGCCGAGTAGGTCTGGCCGATTAGGGTTTCAGGCCAAGTGGGCCAAGGGTGGATTCTAGGACTCGGCCCAGAAGTGACCGTTCGGATGGGCCGAGCGCGGCGCACGTCGATAACGAGAGTTTGATTTCGATCGTTTCTTGCAATTTACTCAATCATATCAAGCACAAACCTCCAGATCCTATCTAGGGGGATAGGGAAAGGGATTCATATACCTGGATAGAGCTGTGAGCTCGTCAATGGTGCGATCGGATCGAATCGGGCGGTAGCTCTCTCTCTCTCTCTCTCTCTCTCTCTCTCTCTCTCTCTCTCTCTCTCTCTCTCTCTCTCTCTCTCTCTCTCTCTCTCTCTCTCTCTCTCTCTCTCTCTCTCTCTCTCTCACAGAAATGGTCACAAATGAGCTTTACCTTGGCCTCTTGGCTCTTATGTCCCTTCCCGGGTATGGTGTTGATGCCCCCAATCACTCACTTGCTGATCTTAGGCATTACAAGTGAGCTTTTTGCCAAGTTTTTCATGATTTTTGCCCTACTTTCCAACAGTAAACCCTACCATTCTCCAGTGCGATTTTCTAATCCTAACCTACTCTAAATGTAACAAGAATCGAAAGCAAAGAACTAAACTACTTTCTCCATGTTTCCCAATCATCAACAAACAAAATATACCAAAATACTTACTTGTTTTGAAGGTCAAAAACACCCAAACTTCCTACCTATCTCAAGCTCCATTTCGAGGATAAATCTCTTACTTTGATGCTCAATATGAGGCGCGCAAGTGCTCAAGCTTGAATCCATTGGTCCCAGCAATGAAACCAAAATGTGGGAGCCTTTGCTCGACCGCCAAGACCCATGGACCGCTTATTGCTTCAAGCATTTCAAGCGAGCTCTAATGGCTATCTCTCACCTAGCCAATGCCCCGTCGATCCTATGAGTGTAGTGAGCTTACCTTGATGCCGATACGAGTTGCTTCCTCTCTCACACACCCCAGTAGCTCCACGATCCTAGATGTGAGCTCAAGCATCCTCAAGCCTCCTCCATCTCCAAGCTCCATCCTCCATAGCCACGTGCGCAAGTAAAGAGAAGAGAGGAGATGGTGAAGAGCTTCACCCTCTTGATCCCTCACTCTCACACACTCACTCCCTCACACTCTCACACTCCCTCTCTCAAGAGCACACGCAAGTAAGAAGATGAGGAGAAGAGAAGAAGAAGAAGACTCTTGTTGCCACATACCAAAGAATGAGCTCTCATTCACTTTTTGAACTTTATGTATACAAACCCTAAAATCCCATGGGCACCCATCCCCTTTTTTACATGACCGGCCCTTGTGGCAAGGTCTTTTTTCCATTTCCCTCTTCTAGTCTTATGCCTCTAGCCTACACCCGTCTAGTATTTTATAAATGGCACAGGAGGGAGCCTGGCGCTCTTTTACAAGTTTACCGAGTTTTTTGAGGCACCCTTCATTTAAAATTGTGCTTTTTGGAAGTCACTTGCATGTCTTTGCTCTTTTTCCATGTTTTTCTTTCTTTTTTTCTTTCTTTTTCCACCATCTCGACCTAGGGCCATCTCGATTTGGGATTAATAGTGAGATTTGGTAAGATTTTATCATTCGGAAACTTTTGTCACTCTATTTGGACCATCCGATTCCCAAAATCGAACACCATCCAAACTCAAATAGTCCAAACTCGAATAGTCCAGACTCGGACATGTCACTTAGACTCAGATAGTCCACTCAAACTTAGATAGCAGTCCACTCAGACTCAGACGGGTACCTAGACTTGGACACTCAAGTGTGAAACTCAAACACTATCACTTAGATTAGTTGTATAGAACCTAGATTCTGGAAAATTGGACCCACCCCAAGGCACGCAAAGGATAAGGCCAATCTAGATGACACCCTCGTAGGCCTCCAAATGCATAAAATGGCTCATAGGGCTACTAGAATCACGAATCATGATCTAATGGCCCAAGAAGCGATCGAAGCATTGACCCTTAGCCTGGTGTCTCGATAGAGACCTAGACTCATCGACCAAACCTACTAATCCTCAGATCACACATTTAGGATTACCAGGCCAACTTGATTAATCTGATCGACTCCCTAGTTGCTCAAGAAGTAGCAATATGTCAAGAGCCAGCACTAACTTGGAAAATGATGAGCTTGACTTGGGAGAATTCCTAGTTGACACCCGGCAACAACTAATGACTTGATGGTATGACTTGAAAACCAAAATGGAGCATCATGGTAGACCAATTAAGGACATCTTAGCTAATTCAGAGGAGGAGACGCTACAAGGATATGAGGGTATAGCAACGCCCATTAGCGATGAGAAATAGTGGTGTGACTATTTGCATCACTATTAGCATCGCAAATGCAATGCTAATAGCGACGATACCCAGACGAAAAAAACACGGGAAAAAAACACGGGCCGAAACCCAAGCGCGTCATTTTTTGTACATTCACTAAAGAGAGAGCGAAAGGGAGAGCGAGAGGGAGAGCGAGCATCTTGCTGAGAGGGAGAGAAAGAGGGAGAAAGAAGGCTTCTCACCTGCGCCGCCGCTGCCGCCACCATTCACGAAGAAGAGAAGGAGGTGTACGGAGGGCGAAGAGGAGCCATCGTCGCGAAGAGGAGCCGCCAAACCCTTCTATGAGCCTTTATAGTGAGTGCATTGTCCATTCTTGCTTTGCTTTTGTGTTTTCTCTCTCTCTTTTACTTGTTTTTGGTATAATTTGTGTGTATTGAGAGAGGGAGAGAAAATGAGAGAGAAAGAGAGGGAGAGGGAGAGGGAGAGGGAGAGAGAGGGAGGGAGAGAGAAAGAGAGGGAGAGGGGGAGGGGGAGGGAGAGAAAATGAGAGAGGGAGAGAGAGTTTTCTCTCTCTTTTTTTACTTGTTTTTAGTATAATTCGTGTATATTGAGAGAGGGAGAGGGAGAGTGAGGGAGAGGAAATGAGAGAGGGAGAGGGAGACATTAAACATAATAGGAAAAGAAGAGAGGGTGAGGGAGAGGGAGAGGGAGGGAGAGGGAAAGGGAGAGAGAAAGAGAGAGGGAGGGAGAGGAAAAGAGAGAAAGAGAGGGTGAGGGTGAGGGAGGGAGAAGAAATGGGAGAGGGAGAGAAAGAGGAAGAGAGCAAAAGGAAATGAGAGAGGGAGAGGAGAGAGAAAAATGAGAGAAGGAGAGGAGAGAGAAAAAGAGAGAAAAGATGTTAAACATAATAGGAAAAGAGAGAAAGAGAGGGTGAGGGTGAGGGTGAGGGAGGGAGAGGAAATGAGAGAGGGAGAGGAAGAGAGAAAAGGAAATGAGAGAGGGAGAGGAGAGAGAAAAGAGAGAAAAAACATTAAACATAATAGGGGAAGAGAGAAAGAGAGAGTGAGGGTGAGGGAGGGAGAAGAAATGAGAGAGGGAGAGGAAGAGAGCAAAAGGAAATGAGAGAGGGAGAGGAGAGAGAAAAAATGAGAGAAGGAGAGGAGAGAGAAAAAGAGAGAAAATACGTTAAACATAATAGGGAAAGAGAGAAGATAAAGAGAGGGTGAGGGTGAGGGTGAGGGAGGGAGAGGAAATGAGAGAGGGAGAGAAAGAGAGAAAAGGAAATGAGAGAGGGAGAGGAGAGAGAAAAAGAGAGAAAAAACATTAAACCTAATAGGAACAAAGAGAAAGAGAGGGAGAGGGTGAGGCAGGGAGAGGAAGAGAGAAAAGGAAATGAGATAGGGAGAGGAGAGAGAAAAAACACTAAACATAATAGGGAAAGAGAGAAAGAGAGGGTGAGGGTGAGGGAGGGAGGGAGAGGAAATGAGAGAGGGAGAGAAAGACAGAAAAGGAAATGAGAGAGGGAGAGGAGAGAGAAAACAAAATGAGACAGGGAGAGGAGAGAGAAAAAGAGAGAAAAAACATTAAACCTGATAGGGAAAGAGAGAAAGAGAGGGAGAGGGTGAGGGAGGGAGAGGAAATGAGAGAGGGAGAGGAAGAGAGAAAAGGAAATTAATTGTTGTTGTTTGTTATAGTAGTAGTAGTAGTAGTTTTTTCTTTTCTTTTCTTGTTTATTGTTGTTTAGTTTTCTTGTTTTTTTTATAGTAGTAGTAGTAGTAGTAGTAGTAGTAGTTTTTTCTTCTTTTCTTGTTTATTGTTGTTGTAGTAGTAGTTGTTTTTTTTTTTTCCTTCTTCTTCTTCTTCTTTTCTTGTTTATTATAGTGGTCGTAGTCGTGGTAGTGGTAGTCGTAGTCGTAGTCGTAGATGTGGTGATCATAGTCGTGGTCGTAGTCGTGGTAGTGGTAATGGTAGTCGTGGTCGTGGTCGTCGTAGTCATGGTAGTGGTAGTGGTAGTCATGGTTGTAATCGTGGTCGTGGTCGTGGTCGTGGTCGTGGTCGTGGTTGTGGTCGTGGTCTTGGTCTTGGTCATGGTCGTAGTCGTGGTCATAGTCATAGTCGTAGTGGTACTCATGGTCGTCGTCATCGTGATCATCGTCATGGTCATCATTGTGGTCGTCGTCGTCGTTGTGGTCATGGTCGTAGTCGTAGTCATGGTCGTGGTCTTCATCGTAGTCGTAGCCGTGACTGTTAAAGAAAATGAGAGAGGGGGAGGAAGAGAAAAAAGAAGAAGGAACGAGAGAGAGAATAACATATAGCATAATAAAGAAAGAGAAAAAGAGAGAGATGGAAGGAGAGGAGATAATGAATGGATAAAAAACAAAGAGAGAGTGGTGGCGAGGTCCGGTCCAACACCACGAAACAGGAAACACTCCGACATATATATGTTAATCTGTGGGTGGGTGGGTGGAGATTTACATACGTTAATTTTTGCTAAGTTACAAGAGAAGAAATCCCTACTCAAACAATTTAAGAAAGAAAAAAAGAATGATAACAAAAAAAAATTGTTTGTCATAATGTAGACAAAATGAAAAATGATGAAGGTCTTGTTATTCAAGATCACGAGGCGTATCTTAATCGGTGTGTCCCATATCCTTGCTCTCAATGCAAGCTGGCAATTAGACAAAAACATCGATTGTCTATAGAACACATATGATGCTTCGGCGAGTTTCAATCTGAGATCATTGATTAGGCGATCTTGGATTTTCAGCAAATGGTAAGAAAAGTTAATATCAAACATGCATTGTACTCACAAGCTAATTGAATACCATATGCAAGAAGATTGGGTGTGGTTGGCAAACTTTCTATCCAGGGAGGTGACGTCTCGTCCAGAGAAGGAGTACACCCTTTGCGACCAATTAGAAGAGTTCATGGACGTGCGATGTGGATGGAGTGCCTGAGCCAATCCACCACTTGGAAGATACTACCCAATCTATATCATCAATACCAGAGGAGACAGGCAGCCTTCCAGATCTACCTACAATCTTGGAGCCTGAGATGGAGACAATGATCGATGCATTGATTCCCATGGATGTCGAGACTTCTGATCTGCTTAGAAAGGAAGAATCCATACCATTATATGATGGGTGCCGAGTATCTCGCCTGAAGACACCGCTTGCAGTGTACAAGCAAAATACAGGTGGAGCGATGTGAGTGTAACCAAGTTGTTTAGGTACCTTGTACGTGCGCTTCGTTAATTTCTTTTCGGCACTATCATTAAAAACATTTGTACTTTTTCAAGGTGTTTTATGATTTTTTTTAGGTTACTGAAATATCATATATTACCACCTACAAATACCATGCCTGAGTCTCATGATGATGCATGACATGTTTTACGAAAGCTTGGCATGGACTAGAATAGCATCCATGCATGTATCAACGATTGTATATTGTTTCGAGGAGAATACGAGACTATGGAGACATGTCCAAAGTGTGGTGCTCACATGTATCGACAGGACTTGCAAGGGCAAATGTTCTTAGACACTTTTCGCTTATCCCCTACATAAACCACATGTTTCGTACGTCCGACATGCCGAGCTTAACAATGTGACATGCGCATAATAGGTCCATAGATGGAGTTCAACGAATATCAGCGGATTCATGCGCATGGAGCCACATTGACTCTACCTTCCAGGCTTTGCTTGCTCGAGAGCCAAGGAATCTTCGGCTCGGTCTTGCAATGGATGGCATGAACCCATTTGGTCTGCGCTCAACTTCTTATAGTGTGTGTGGCCTATAGTCCTTGTCAACCACAATATGCCTCCATGGCTTTCTACGAAGAAACCACATCTCATCCTTAGCTTACTCGTCCCCGGCCGCTACAAAGTCAAAAATATGGGCATGTATCTTCGTCCATTAGTTGATGAGCTTAAGATTTTGTGGGAGGAGGGGGTCACCTTGCAAGATATGAGCAAGAGCGATGGTCGACGGTCCGCCAATATTCGAGCCATTCTTATGTGGACGATGCATGACTTTTCGGGGTTCGGAGAATGCTCAGGTAAATAGGCTTCTGTTCTCGTTGGTAATATCTATATTTTATCTGGTTTAAGTTTGTATTCATCGGATAGAGGTGTTGGAACAATTTACCTCAGGTTATCATGCATGTCCATTGTGCGAGCCACAGTTAAACTCCCAAAGGTCACGAACCATGAAGAAGATAGTATATCAAGGACACGCTACTTTCTTACCAAAGAGTCATGAACTCAGGGAAGGTTTTCTTGGATGACCTCCAATACTTATGAATGCCGCAAGCTAGTACGAGCTGAAAATGGTCCACATGGAGTCACATCCAAACGGAATGCAGCGGTTCTCAATTTTCTACAAGTTACCATATTGGACCCACTTACAGATCAACCACTTGTTGGATCCCATGCATATTTTCAAGAATATGGGCAGCTTGCTATGGGACCACATCACATGAAAGAGAGACACTATAGGGGTACGAATGGATTTGAAGGAGGTAGACAAGATGGAGGCGCTTTGGCTACAGTTGAGTGTTGATGGTCACATGCAGCTATCTCGCGCTCCTTAGGTTTTGTCCACTAAAGAAGAGCACATTGTGAAGCAAGTAGTAAAGTCTATCCGCACTCCGATAGGTATGATGTGTTCTCTCAGGTCTGTATTTTCTAAAGATGACCAATTATCAGGGCTAAAATCCCATGACTGGCATAAGATATGTCAGGTTTGTACTAGGAATGGATTGTAATTGGCGTGCGCATTTTGCTATTTAGAGTGTAGCCATTGTTCATAATGCTTTCTCATTTGTGGCAGTTTGTACTACCGATCGCGATCACATGATGCCTTACTCCATAAATACGTGGGGCTATTTATCGGTTGTCGACTTTAGTGCAATGGATCTCACAGAAGGAGATTAAGACATCCTCTATTGAATCCGCAAGGTAGGGAGTAGTGGAGATGGTCTATCTCTTTGAGAAATACTTGCCTACCAGCATGCTCACGATACGAATCCACCCTCTTGTGCATCTTGTAGATGAAGTGGAGATTGTTGGACATGTCCATACGCGATGGATGTTCTTCTTGGAGCACTTCATGAAAACCCTGAAAGGCTTTGTGCAGCAAATCCACCCTCTTGTGCATCTTGTAGATGAAGTGGAGATTGTTGGACCTATCCATATGCGATGGATGTTCTTCTTGGAGCGCTTCATGAAAACCCTGAAAGGCTTTGTGCAACAACGAGCTCAGCCAGAAAGTAGCATGGCTGAAGGTTGGTTGGTGTCTGAGGTGCTAGTGCATATTTCACAATGGCTACCAACAGTGGATCCAGACAACAAATGCTATGGTCATTGAAGGACGATGATAGACTAATTGGAGATGTGGTGGTTGGAAATGGGGTAGAAAAAAGAATGGATACGGCCATGGAGGAGAAGATGAATCGCTTTTGTATATTGCACCATGCCTCTATGGAGACGTGGCTCGCTAAGTACTAGATCGCTAAGCAAGATCGAGAGGAAGCATGATCTGAATTTCGATATAGTATGAGCCATCGACCAATTTGATATCCCGAGGGCATGGAGGAGATGGCGCGGTTCATGTCAACGCGATGGTTGCATGGAGCTTTGATCACATCATCTCGCGAAGGGCTGGAGGTCTCAATTGACGAGTGGGAATTCTCAAGGGGATGTAGTCCAAAGGTGATGACGTGTTTAGGGTTTGTCATATCTATATTTTATATGCGGCAACTAATTTGAGTATTTCAATATATAGTACAAAATATATAGTACAGCGTGGTCGCAAGGATAGCATTTTCATATGGAGCGTATTGACAAAATGCGCTCCACAATGGACCATGGTATCATGGCAAGGTTTGAGCAGGAGAGCCGACGACGAGCAACAGATCCAAACACAGTTATAGACGAGATGGAGTATTTTGGAAACTTGCAAAGTATTGTTACGCTGGATTACCATAGCTTCTCCATGATACTATTCGATGTGCAGTGGTTCAAAGTGGTACTTGAAGGAGTTGGAGCAACAGTTTGACGAGGTACATCTGGATTTCTTGAAATAGATTTCAAAAGAAAAATGGATGGATTTGCACAACACCTTTGTGTTGTCGGCCCATTGTGAACAAGTACATGAACTCATTTGTTTGTTAATTGTATTACGACATAGTACATGTCACAATAGTTTAATCTCTCTTATATGTGTTTGTGAATAGGTAATCTTCTATCCAAACCCCCGACAACCTCGATGGTGGTATGTTATATCTTCAACTCCCCGAAGTGCGAGAGTATATAATCAAAGCGATGTTCCGAGCATAGATGAGGACAATATGCAAATAGAGGGATTGATATTGCAAGGGGTGGAGGCCACCGAAAGCTTGGAGCATGTAGAGGAGCTAGCATCGTCTAACAATGATGGAAATACAGGAGTCCAATTGAGAACGAGGTGGACTCATTCTTTTGTGGTGACATGTCTATCGACCTTCTAGTGTATGCGGAGTTGTGTCAGGATATTGACATGGGACCATAGGATACTTCATACTTGGAGCATCCACTTACTCAATTCATTGACTAATTGCTTATAAGGATACATAAGATATGCATTTTAAGTGAGATCATTTTTTTAGGATTTATATAACCATGCTTTGTATGATTTAAATTGATTATGCTAACATCCATTTTTGTCTGTGCAGGTGACCTTTTCAGGATGAGTCGAGGGATGAGCGATGAGGAGTTGCAGGATATCTTCACGCGCATGTATCCAGATCAGATGGCAAGATTCAGAGACATGGCAGACCAGGAGCAGTTTCAAACATCGTCAGGCTGCTCTATTAGATCTACTTCAGTGTGATCAAATGCTTCAGCTTCGAGCAGACGAGGTCGATGCTCCAGGCTTGGGCCAGAGGGAGGGAGTGCTTCAGGGTCAGGGGAACGTTGTAGAGATACGGAGGCAGTGAGTTCGCGGTTGGTACGGAATACATGTGCGACTCCTCGCTCTCGTGGCAATTCTAGGGAGCGTGGCTCAAGTGATTGCTGTGGAGGTATGGATGCGGTGTCTTCATCTTATCGTTTTGCTGGAGTTGCGTCACCTCCAGGATTTGTCACACCTGTGGGGATGCCTACTCCAGTTACTCCAGCTTTTGCTCAACCATCTATAGGTGGCACCCCTATGGGTGCTACACCGATAGATACTACCCTGGTCGATACACTGGATGTACAGGGATCTCCTGGATATGCCTAGGAGAGTGGACGTAGGTGGGAGAGGACCCATCTTAGGCATACCCCAGAGAGATATGCCTATCTTGTCGATGATAGGTCAAGAGCCATTATCATGAATGATGAGGGGAGGAGGGTGATGGTGCGCATGAGAGAGTTGTGCCAACAAGTTTTTCAGCACAACGTCTTAAATCATTGGAAAAACATACCGGAGGGGAGCAAGGACTACATAGTAGCATCCTTGCATGAGGAGTTTCCGATTCCAGCCACAGCAGATAGATTTTCTACAGGCTGGTTGATGGATTGCATGCGTGAATATATGTCACACAGACGATCAGATGCACGCAAGGCACTCAAGAGTGGGACTGCAAATCCTGAGTGGCTAGACGCGGACGACTGGCACCGACTGAGGAAGGAGGCTACAGATTCTCTAGGACGTTGGAGTCAGCAGCACGAGGCGGCGAGGGCACGACTAGAGGCCGGAGTGGTCCATCATCTTGGGAGTGGCGGCCACAAGACATATCTGGAGGACTTTGTAAGTTTTTCTTTTGTTTTGCTTGCTTTTTTTTTGCAACATCCTTTGTACTGACAATCATGTTTCTAACTGTTAGTATTTTGTTTTCTTTGCAGGACTCCATTACAAATCGTGATCCAACTGGCCTTAAGACTCGATATGCAGAGAGGCATGGTCTCACTACATTGATCGACCAATTGTATAGATGCGGCGGCCCTGTAAGTCACTCATCTTTCTTATCCGTAATTAACATGTTTAATTAGAATGCGTTATTGTATGGTGGACTAATATGTAGTTGTTTCTTTTTTTGCAGAGTCCATTCGATGCTCCTTTGCGGTGGGACGAGCTTTCGAATGGTGAGGATATATAGCTCTCCCTTGGATCCCCGGAGCTCACACACCCTTCTTTTTTGGTGGCCTGATCTATGTAGACATTTTCTATGTAGTAGTGATATCTTGTCATGATTGTACCAGTCACTTTCATTATGCGATCATGTATTTATTTCATGTATCAATGTTATGATTTAAGTATACTTTGTTTTTGTTTACACGAGAATTGTACATAGTGTAGAAACTATTTTGTATGGCCCAAATAAAGCGCACAGTGCTATATGTCGTAGGGCAGCAAGACAAAAAAAAAAATTCCTTGTTATCGTCGCTATTAGCGTCGCAAATTTACTGCACACGTCGTTATTTGCGTCGTTATCAGCGTTGCATAACGACACTAATACCGACTGTTTTATGGCATCGTTATCAGCGACGCTGATAATGACACTAATACCGACTGTTCTATGGCGTCGCCAATAACGACACTTTTTGCGACGACAGGGGAAAATTTTTTTATTTATATTTTCGTCGCTTTTAATATCGGTATAAGGCCTATATCTTGTAGTGAGAGAAGGTTGGCAAGGAAAGTGCTACAAAGCATGGCTGCCTACAACAATCAAGAGAGCAATGAGCTCAAAAAATTGAGACAAAACATAGAAATGTGTGAGGTTCAACGTGTCTTAGGTGTCTTGCCAATAGAGCCATGTTGAGAGAGAGAGAGAGATTCTTAGAGGCTGATCTCATGCTAAGAGAGCTTCTTATGAAGTGACTCTTAGACAACACAATTATGGAGCAGCTCTAGCAACTACATTGCTAGTAGGACTACGAATCACTCCGAACTCTAGGAGCTAGACCAAGATACATATGGTTGCTAAACAACTCAATAAGTATCAGCCTGAGAATGACCCATATAGCTTTATGGAGTAGTTTGAGTAAGTATGCGAGGCAAATGACCTTACGGACATTACTTAGTGCACACAAGCTTTCAGACTTTGCCTAGGAGACAAAGGACAGACATGGTACACTAGTCTAGACAATGCTAAACACAATGACTTTAATAACCTCAAGAGTCTCTTCATCAAGAGATTATCTGAGGTGGGATACTCTAACAAACTCATCGTTAGATTGATGAATGTCACTCAAAAGGACAAGGAGGATATCGAAGACCTATGTTACCCATGTGCGAAGTCCCTTTAAGAGAATCCCAGTCGCACAGAGTGACCTAGCAAATGAGCAATTTGCACTATGTTCATAAGCGGGATCAAAAGTAAAGAGCTTTACAAGGCCTTGGTGAGCAACTCAAACCTACAAAGGGATGTGCTAGCTAGGTTCTTCGAGGAAGCCATACGATTGGATGACCTACTCAAGAAAATGAGCTCAAGCTCCATAATCTAATACAATATTGTCTCTAGAACTTCAAAAGGGCTATGACAGCTAGTGAAAGATCTAGTCAGAGCACCCAAGACAAGGGAAAGAATGTCGTTTAAATCTAGGAGTTGGTGGACCTGCAGCTAGAGTTGGCTAAGCTGGAAGACATGATGAGAAGGCCCGCATGACCTCACGTGCAATGCGTGTATTGCGGAGGAAACCACCTTCCAACTAAGAGCATGCATAGGAAACCACCTTCCAACTAAGAGCATGCATGGATCCTAAATCTAGACCTTGTGTCAATTGCGGTAGGTTTGGCCATGATGCAATGTGTTGCCAATTGCTGAGGCGGTTGCCATACCCATAGCTATACAATCAACCTTACTACCTAGGAAATAGACTACCACATCATGGAAGGGGGGCTCCACTAGATTTTCCAGCACCCAATGATTCAAAACCAGCTATCCCAAAGATGGGCATTAATCCCACAGGCATAGCTAGAACACCCGGACCCTTTGTGACCCATCCACCAAGCGATGCTCCAATACATTACGTAGAGGAGCCAAACAAGGATGAAGCATACATAAACCCTTATGTCTCGTATGAGAGGGTAATCCCATCTTGATGGATTTCAAACCAGTGTTGGTGATGGTCTTGGGTAGGGGAAGAGATAGAGGTCTATGAGAATAGAACCAAGAATCCACTACATGCTCGAGTTGTGGTCACCCAGGACACATCTCATCTCGATGCCCCAAAAAGAAGGGATCAAGCCAATCAAGACAAGCTGACTTGAGATGCATTGAGTGTGGGATCATATACTTGTACACTGAGTGCTCTAGGTGGAAACTATCCACCACTAGTTTGGCTATCGTGCCATCTACACCATTGGGATTGTTCGAAGTCGAAACACTCAATGGCAAAGCCACACCAATTCTATTGAATGTCATGACCCGAGCACAGGGAAAGCATGTCCGTACTTCATTACCATGACCCAACAACCTTGATGCAGCTTCAATAGGGAAGATAAGCTACAGAAGAAGGAAAAAGAGGGCTGAGATGAGGATTATACTTAAGACAGCAACACTTAGATTGGTTTCTCGTCGATGGACCACTAAAACATGCTTGGATAGCCTATCGGCTGAGCGGGCACTTTACATTTGGCAACATCATGTAATCCTTACAAGCTTTATAGATTAAAAAGTTACCCTTGTTTAATTTCTCCATTGACTTCGAATTTGGTCTTGAGAGTTTATCTAATGAGGTGGATGCCATGTTCCTAGTCAACCACAATGTTATAGTTTTGTGCAAATCAATTCCTTGAAAGAAAGATCCAAACACATGAATTGGGATTAGCCAAAAGAATCTGATACTCGTAGATATTCTCCCAATATTAATTGAACCTTGGATATCTTCTATAATGTTTGATGATCTTCAACTTGAAGACATAGATGGTTCCATAATTTGGATGTATCCAAGTCAACAAGCCAATTGAGATAAGACATACTAAGCACTTGTAACCTTCTATGCATATGTGCATTTCCTAAAATAGTTATGTTGCTAAGTAAATAAAATATAAAGAAGAATGGAGGATGATTGAGGTCACCAAAATTTACATGCATGATGTTTAATATACTTGTGGTTAACTCTAATTGTTGCTTTTTTAAACATGTTGATACAAGCACACATCTATAAACTTCTAATGATAAGTCTAAAATTGCTTTGAAATAACAGAAATGTAAATAGTAGAAACTATTGTAGCTTGACAATAAGGTGGAAATGCTCCTTGCATAAAAGGCATTAGGTGAAAGTATTTTATAACCTATAAGTGTAGAATTTTAATACCATTTCAACTTGCAATTTGAAGCCCATCCTCTCTAATGAAAGTTAACATTTTCCTTCGTTCTTTGTTAATCATGTGATAACCTATGCTAACCCAAGATGGAAGCACTTGTACCTAGGCATGGAGTTTATAGGTTCTTGGATGCCAATACATCATCCTCTTTTATGTTGTAAAATGTGCATGCTTGTTTAAAATTATATGGTCACTTGGAATATGCCACAAAACGTAGGTGCTGAATGAATAAAGTTAGAAGTGAGGTGCCAAAGGAATGAAATTACTAGAAGAATGTATACAATAGGGTGTGAACAACAAGTTATGCAAGCATATTTTAGATTAAGGATAAAGTTTCTGAAGATTTTGCAAGAAAACTCACAACATGTACAATGATTTTAGTTGTGAATGCCTTGAGGGGATAAATTAGAGAAACTTTGTTACCTTTTCGCTAGAAGTAGATGAACATTGGCCAAATTAGTTGAGACAAATATTACATTTGACCATTCATGGCATTGTTCTATTCATCCATTCATTGACCACATTAGGTAGTTTTGTTCGTAATTGTTTATTTATTAACACAAAAAATTGAGATACAACCAAATGTGGAACGACTTGGGGGAGTTTTTTGTTTCATTTATCTCTCTCTTGCTCTTATTCTTCCTTACTTTCCTCACATCTCCCCTCAACAAAGCCACATGCATGTCTTCTAGAGCTAGTAAGAGTGCAACCACAGAGGTCTGCAATTGCCTTGTGTAGACCTTTATGAGAGAGAGAGAGAGAGAGAGAGAGAGAGAGAGAGAGAGAGAGAGAGAGAGAGAGAGAGAGAGAGAGAGAGAGAGAGAGAGAGAGAGAGAGAGAGAGAGAGAGAGAGAGAGAGAGAGGGAGGGAGAGAGGGAGAGAGAGAGAGAGAGAGAGGGGGGAGGGGGAGGGGGACAGGGAGAGAGAGAGAGAGAGAGAGAGAGAGAGAGAGAGAGAGAGAGAGAGAGAGAGAGAGAGAGAGAGAGAGAGAGAGAGAGAGAGAGAGAGAGAGAGAGAGAGTGTGTGTGTGTGTGTGTGTGTGTGTGTGTGTGTGTGGCAACAAGAAAAAGTTGGAATGGGGTCACAATGCTCAAGATTGGAAGTGGTGCGGGCCCACACATTCAACATGAAACACTCCTAGCTATGAGAAAAGAACTTCTTTAATCATGATAGGGAAAAATCATGGATTCTTTAATCATTGGAGCGGTATGCTCAAAAGTTTCTCATTAGGAAGAATTTTGCAAACTTCACAAAGTCAAGACCAATGTCTTGCAAACAAGGAACCATTTAATTGTAGAGTGGCAAAGAAGATTCATAGCTGTTATAATTATTTTACATGGACATAAGAGGACTAACTTCCATGGTCTCATGGAAGATGAGGCACATAAAAATTGGGACACAATTCAACATATTTTCAACAATGGAGAGGAAGGGTGGGTTGGGAAAGATCATACTTTCTTCATTGTGCTAAACATTTGATACCTCATACTACATAGATTCTAGTGAAAAAAACATAGGTGGAGAACAAAGAACTACATAAGGTGTGGTGATGCAATCCATTCAAATAATTTCTATGATCAAGCAAGGATCTTATTGAATTAGTGGTGTAAAAGAAATATGAAAGCAACTAACAATCTCACAATAGATATGTGGCTATTGGGAGGCTAAGATTGCATAATAGTGCAAAGCAACAACAGTCATTATCAATCCATTAACAAACCAACTTGTTTACCATATTTAAGAAGCACAAATAACTTGCTTGTAAATGAAAGATGGAGGAGTGATGATGCACATCCCATATCAACTTGTCTAAAAGCAAGTGTGGAATAAATGGAGTTGTTTGACACAAGCTTAGACACAAAGTGAGCTTTTGTGATGCTAGTGCACATATACAAATGATGTTCCTACAAAAGCATCACTTGTACTTCCTATTAATGAATTCATAGTTTGCTTCTTTCAAGGACCTCACTTTCATAGAAAGCACCACATTCTTTGCCTTCAACTACCTTGGCTTTTTCCATGGTTCTCACAAGTTCTTCTTGGTCTTACCTATGACACTATAAGCTCTTTTCTAGAAACATAATCCAAGTGACTTTGTCTAATTGCTTCACACACACACACACACACACACACACACACACAAGTATCAATTCTCTCTCTATACAATCTCATGCAAAAATCAGAATTTTGTCACATGCAAGAGCATGCAAAAGTTTCCAAATTTTTGACTGTGCAAGAAAATTTATATGCCTAAAGTATTCCTATGTTACGTACAATGTCTCTATCTCAAAATTGGATTTTACATGTCGCACAAAACCATGCTTGTCCCCTCTTAGATATTTTGGAAAATGTTTTATTTCAACCTCACATCCTTTGAGATGAATTGTGCACTACTAGAATGCTCAATATAAAAAAGGTAGCATGGATCACTAGTGAGTAGAGATGGCACTTTGGCATGATTTTTTACTGATGTGAGGAAAGTATATAGGATTTGTGGATGTGTATATTTTCCAAAATCTTTTTTAGCTATCCATGGATCCTTTAAGATATAAAACAAGCTAAATGAGTTTGTTTGGTCTTGCTCCATGCAATGATGTGAGATTTTCCTTTAAGGTGTTTGGTCAAGATTATTTGCGATTATGAACCTCAAGGAAATAACCGCACAATGTGCAATTTGATAATACTTTACATTTGGTAACAATGCAAGGTTGCTTATATTATCTGAAAATTATCCCTTCCATAAAGATTCACAATATTGATCTATGTAGAGAAATTCAACAAACACATAGTTCTAATAGAATCTTAACTTAAAGCACCAAGATAATAAGGCTACCATCATGGGCCTTCTTTGGGTATAAACATAATAAGCCCATAAAGTCTCTTCTTCAATTTGCACACTAGGTGTTCCTTGCCTTTCTCCACGAAGCCCTTAGGCTACTTTATATAAATCTCATCATGTAGATCCCCATCTAAGAAAACTATTTTCACATCCATCTAATGAAGATCCAAATCTAATTGAGCCAAGACCAAGTGTAGATCCCCATGTAAGAAAGTCATCTTCACATCCATGTAATAAAGATCCAAATCTAATTGAGCCAAGACCAAGTGTAGGATAGTCATTTTAATTACAGGAGAAAAGGCTTTGTTGAAGTCAACACCATGCTTCTACTTAGAGCCCTTTGCAACCAATGTAGTATTATATGCTGGCTTAGGTTGACCAAGGATACACTTCAACTTGTACACCCACTTGTACGGCAACATATGTTTCCTATCAAGAAAGGAAACTAAGTCCCATGTGTGGTTCTTCTGTGACAAATCAAACTCAAACTATGTAGCCCTCTTCCAAGAATAAGAAATACCTTCTCGGCAGAGCCTCCTCATAGGTAAGTGACTCAATAGAGTTTGTCACCATGAAATAATCCATAGAGGGATCATAGCGATTAAGAGGACATGATGCTCTAGTAGAGTGCCTCAAAGCTAGTCGTGGAGCTTGTATGACATGCCCTCTTTGTCTAATAGCATGATCCTACACAATGGGAAAATTGTGGGCCACTACATCATAAACAACAACTAAAGTAGGCTGTCTTACTGGGGTTGGCTACACATTAATAGGAGGCTTCTTGGGAAAGACCACATTGTATACCTCAACTACATGCTCATGCTTCTTATACATTCTCTCTTCATGAAACACAATATCATAGAGGTTATAGATAACCTTCCAAGCCTATTAATTCCAAAGGTGATAGCCCATCTCATCTACATCACCATATTCGAGAAAGTTGCATTTGAAAAACTTTGAATCTAGCTTGTCACACTTGTCCTTGGGAATATGGCAAAAAGTTTTACATACAAAGACATGCAAATGAGCATATGATACAAGTTTCCTAGACCATATCTCCTCTCCAACTTGACACAACCAAGAGCAATGTATGGAGATCTATTAATGAGATGCATGATAGTAATAATTGCCTTAGCCCAAAAGTATTGCAGTAAGCTTGCTTGATAAGCACACTATGAACTCTTTCTTGAATAGTCTTCTTCATACACTCTACAATACCATTTTGAGGTAGGGTGTACGGGGCAATAATCTTATGCTTAATATCCCATTCATCATAAAACTACTCGAATCGCTAAGAAACATATTCCTCCCCATTGTCAAACCTTAGGTATTTCAAGCTATACCTAGACTTGTTCTTAACAAGAGCAATAAGGTGCTTAAATGTGGCTAGAACATCTAATTTCTGCTTACTAGGATAAACCTAAACCTTATACGAATAGTCATAAATGAATGTCATAAAGTATTTTGTGCCACCCAACAACACATAGGGCATGGGACCACATACATTGAAATACACAAGAGTGAGAAGCTCACCCATGCATATAGAGCTAGACTTTTTACAAGCGTTACATGTTTGTGTGCTGCCATAAAGACAATGGTCACATGAATCAAAATGCGAGTAATCAAGAGGCAAACGATACTACAAATGAGTAAGTTCTTTATTCCTTTCAAAGTCATATTCCCAAGGCAATGATACCATAAGGAAACACATAGTAAATCAGTAACAACTAATACATGGTCAATAGACCCTGATACAAAAAAAAGGTAGAGGATACTAGCCTTGGCACCTTGAGTAAAAAAAGGGCAACCACGGGTAATTTCCATGTAGAATCACCAAAAGAGACATGATATGTTTCATAACCCAACTATCCAGTAAAGAGTAGACTTTTGGTCAAAGCTAATACATGATGTAGGTTATGTAAAATAAAAGAGCCACCAAAAGAAAACTTCAATTTAACATCTCTAATGCCAATGATATCTAATGTAGTGTTATTTTCTAGTCTCACATAACTTGTAATGTTGTGATAGATATGGAACCAATCAAAATGTAGGGTAACATGAAAAGAAACCCTCAAATCAAGGAGCCAACACTGAGAGTAAGTAAATAAAGTATCAATCAACTGAGTATGGGAGCTTTTGCTCGATCACCAAGACCCACACACCACTTATTACTTCAAGTGTTTCAAGCCAAGTGTAATGGCTACCTCTCACATAGCAATACGTGCTCTCACACCTACGAGTGTAGTGAGCTTACCTCCATGCTCAAACGAGTTGCCTTCTCCCTCAAGCTCTTCGGTAGCTCCACGATCCAAGGTGCAAACTCAAGCAAGCTCGATTCTCAAGCTTCATGATCCAAGGTGTAAGTTCACTACACCATGGTCCCTCACCCTCACACACTCACTCCTTCACACTCCCTCCCTCAAGCACAAGCTCAAGCAAGAAAAAACAGGAAGAAGAAGAGAAGAGGAGAGCTAGCTTCTCGGCCACACACAAGAATGAGCTTCTTCATTCACTTTTTACCTTTTATACAAAACCCTAACCCTAATCCCATTTGGGCACCCATTCTTTTTTTACATGACCAACCATTTTAGCCTAGGTCATTTTCTCCTATTTTTGTCCTATTTGCATTGTGCCTTCACCCATGCTCGTCTTGCATAGGAGGAAGCCTGGTGCTCTTTTACAAGGATTTAGAGTGTGCTTTTATATTTAAAATGTGCCTTTTCTCTTTTATGTTTGCCCTGAACTTTTAAAGTTTCCCTTGCACTTTTGGCCTTTTTCCTCATATTTCTTCAGCTGGCTACCTTTTCCACTTTGCCCTATGCAAAGCACTGGGGTTAACATTACCCCCTCCTAGCTTGGGGGGTTCACTATAGATGTTGTATTGTATTATGTGAGTGTAAGGGAGGGGGGTTTTTGAAAGGGGACACTTAAGCATATACATTAGAGGTAGATCCCTCTTAATTTCTTATATTGAACTTAAATTTAAGGAGGGGATAGAGGGAAAAAAAAAGGGGGGATGCATTTGATCACCTCTCTCCATAGATTGGTTTCTCCATGGCATACAAGAGACCTTGACAAGTAAGGTTAAAACCCTAAACCCTCACATAGTAGGGTTATTGAATTAATCATAGTGTGGGAGGGGGAGAGTTGGCACTCTCCCATGGTTTTGGTAGAGAGATTCAACTCCCCTTCTTCCAAAGAGAGCTTGGTGTCTGCTTGGTGTAGTCACTTTAAGTATAAACATGTTTGATTCCCCTACTCTCTCTCCTCATGTGGTAAGGAGGCACGGGCACTCAAAACATTGCAACACATACTTAGATGGTATCCAAGTGTCACTACATAAATCACTTTGTGATATGACCATTTTGATACTTTTAATTGCTTAGGATAATTCCAACTTTTAAAAAGAAAGTAATATATTCTATGAAGACTTACATTTAAGAAAGGGGATACATAAAAATTCATACATGTATATATCTTATAAGGTTAAATAGGGGAATAGATTAGTCTTACAAGCTTCATAAATAGGGTTTTTTTAAGAAGTCCTTGCATGCAGGTGACATGTCTTTTTTACAATGAGTGAACCACCATGCCTCCTAGGTGAGAGCTAGTCTCATGGCACTTGTCTGCACTTGTTGTTGATGAGGCTCGAGTGGTTGAAGGGTTGCAATGTGGATCAGTGATGGGGTTTTGTTGAGATTGGATAGGCAAAAGAAGCATCAGAAAATTGGATGAGAGATTGTAGAGGTAAAAAATAGATTTGATTGGGTAAGTGGGGGCCTTTGATGTTGGTGGTTGATCGCAATTGTTGAGTCTACTTGGAAAAGAAAAAGGAAGTGCACTATACTTGGGGGAGTTCCTACCTCACTATGTAGTTCATGGTGTCTATGCCAATGAAATTGGAAGTTGGGTTGAACCTCAAGGAAGCTTGTGGTGTTGTCCCACACTTGAGGACCCATTTTGTGTACGAGGGGAGGTGTTGTGGATGTGACTTAGGGAGAGAGGTGCAAACTCCCTAGGCATGTCCTGCCCTTGATGTGCCCTAACTGAGAAGTGGGGGGATAGTAAGGGCTAGGGGTTTAGGCACAGAGCCAACCTATCGAGGCCATCGAACACACTTAACTTGCAAACCCCTAGGTTCAATGTTTGTGGCATTGTGATGGTGCATGAGAAAGCTCTTTGTTCCTTGCCTTTTGCTTCGTGTGGGTCTTTTATTTGTCTTTTTTTTTTTGGAAATACATTAGGAGGGAGCATGCTAGACATCATCTTGATTCTCTTAGTAGTTACATTTTGAGGGGGTCTAAGAGATTTGCCAAGGAATGCATGGCTTGGCATGTAGCCCTTTTCTCTTTTGACTATATGTGGTCACAAAGGGGGACTTGGTACTTGCACTCATTCTTTCTTTTGTTGATCTGATTCAAAATCAAACCCTTCTTCCTAGAGACCAGCTCCAATGGCTCCTATTGAGGTAGCTACATTTGCTTTTATAACTCCCCAATCCTTAGCAAGGAGAGTTCTTGTGAGGTTCAGCCAGCTGAGATTAGGGGAGCATGTTGCT